>NC_053492.1:460996700-461109200 GCF_905171775.1 Rana temporaria | reverse complement strand
CAGCTGTGTGAGCCTGGCGCAAATAACGCCCCATTACCTTGTGTTGCCCGCGTAATGCATATACGTGGCAGCAAAGAGGGTGGCATAGCTCCCAACTGTCCCTGATTTCGTGGGACTGTCCCCGATTTGGAGCAATGTCCCTCTGTCCCTCATTCCTCCTCATCTGTCCCTCAATTTGGTCTGATTTTTATAGTTGTGTATATAAAATGCACTTTTTATCTATTAAAAACTGTTTTCCAGCGCTAAACCTTTCATCTGATTTAGAAATTGCTACATTTGTAAACTCCAAAAGCCGATATAAAGGAATAGTAGTGGTAAAAAAAAAGCACTTGTGGGTTTAACCAATCTTGTTTTTTTTCTGCAATTCTCTTTTAATTGGGTGTGGCAAGGGGTGTGTCCTATGCCTGCATACTTTTGCTGATAGGTGTCCCTCAATCCCATCTCAAAAAGTTGGGAGGTATGGGGTGGGCTTTAATGCCCATGCGCCGCACATATGCATCGATAGCAGAGCTTTCTTTGCTGAGCGCATACTCCCAGCACAGTGACAGCTGTCAAAGACCCCTCCCAGTCTGTTGTGATGATTGAGAACTGGCAGGGCTGGCTCTTGATCATGTGACCACTGTGACAGCCAATTACAGTGGTCACGTGCAGGGCCGGATTTGCTCTCCCTGCCGCCCCAAGGCCAGGTTCCGCAATGCACCCCCTCCCCGCCAACCGAACCCCCCCTCCCCCCCAAATCAACGGAGAATTTGTTAAAAAAAAAAATTACTTTATCAAATTTTTTTTTTTTTTGTAGCTTGTCGCTTAATTTTTTTAATTTTTGTATAATTTTCTTATTATTTTTCTTATTCTTTACATTTTTATTTGATTAATTAAATTATTTCTTATTTATTTATTTTTTATCAAATTTTTTTTTTCACTTAACTTTTTTTGCTATTACACAGGAGAAAACAATTCCCTGCGTGATAGCAATTGGAGGTGACATGTTCTCTTTATTGACCCTGTCGCCTCCAAAACAGAAGTCCTAGGATTCCCCCATAACTTGCCGCCCTTAACTGTATGTTCCGGGCGGCGGGGGACTCCATGCCATTGGCGCCCTGCCGCCCCAAGGCCTGGCCTCAGTGGCCTTGTGGGAAATCTGGGCCTGGTCACGTGGTTGGCTGATTCTTTCTGCCCCCCTTAGGTGTGCAGACCCTGTTTAAAGAGATGCTGGGGGGCTTTATGGAGAACGTTTTGGACTTTAATCAATATTATTGTTGAGATTGTGGATCTTATCAATTTGAACGAACAGTAATAATGCCCTTCGAAATTATAGTGTAAAAAATAAGATCAACAATAACGATTTCTATCCAAAACTCTCCATAAAAACCCTATGGCCCAGATTCACAGACACTGGCGCACATTTATGCCGCCGTAGCGTACCTCCTTTACGCTACGCCGACGCAGCGCAGAGAGGCAAGCATGGAATTCACAAAGCACTTCCTCCCAAAACTGCGCTGGATTTCCAAGGCGCAAGTTGGCGTAAGTGGAAGTGGGCGTGAGCCATGCTAATGAGGCGTGACCCCATGCAAATGATGGGCCGAGCGCCAGACAGATACGAATCGCCAACTGCACATGCGCCGTCTCGTGGGCGCATCTCAGTGCGCATACTCACAATCACGTCGGAACAACTGCCTAAGATACTTTGGATCACTACCTACGGCGTGAACGTAACCTACGCCTAGTCATATTCACGTCCTGTGTAAACTACGTCGGCTTGTGTTCCCTGGTGCAGCCCTTTGCATGGATGCTGCTGAGTTACACCTCCTTTATGGGGCATAACTTTACGCCGGACGTATGACTTTACGCGCACTGCGTCGGACGGACGTACGTTCGTGAATCGGCGTATCTCCCTCATTTGCATATGTGAATAGAAAATCAATGGGAGCGCCAAATACGTCCAGCGTAAATATGCGCCCACTCTACGCCGGCGTAGGTAAGTTACGTCGGTCTGTTTAAGCCTATTTTCAGGCGTATCTTAGTTTCGTAGAGTCCGGCGCATAGATACGACGGTGCATATTTGCACTTACGCGGCGTATCTCGAGATACGTCGGCGCAAGTGCTTTGTGAATCTAGGCCAATATGTCCAAGAAAACTTGTTTTCCCACAAATGTCCTTTTTGTGTAAACCATCACCATAAAGTCAATGCCCCTCGGATGAATCCAGGAGGCTTGCTAGAATTTTGTGACTCATTGCTAATTGAGTCCTGCAAGGCATTTTCCAATACAGTCTGTGGTACCTTTTTTGAGGAACCCTCCTTATATCCTCAGGTAGGTAGTTTAACACCTTTTCACTTCTCATATGAAGGATTTTATTTTTACCTTCTAAAAATATGGTGTAGTGGAAAGGGGTTAAACTACCTACCCGAGGCTATAAGGAGCGCTCCTTGAAAACCCACCACAGACTGGGATTGTATTGGAAAAAGCCTTGTATGGCTCAATTAGCAATGACAAAAAAATTCTAGTAAGTCTCCTCGATTCATCCAAGGATCATTGACTTGATGATGATTGATTACACAAGAGGACATTTGTGGAAAAGCAAGTTTTCTTGCAAATCTAGGGCTTTAGGGGGAAAGATTTTTTTGGACATGAATCACTATTGTTGAGATTGTGGATCTTATAGCTTTGATGAAGGAACAGAAATATTGCCCTATGAAATTATAGTGTAAAAATTAAGATCCACAATCTCAACAATAACTATTCCCGTCCAAAACGTTCTCCATAAAGTCACATATTTCTAAGAAAACTTGTTTTCCCCCACATGTCCTCCTTGTGTACTCCACCACTGTTAAGTCAATGTCTCTCGAATGAATAGAGGAGGCTTACAAGAATTTTTTGACTCATCATTGCTAACTGAGTCATGCAAGGCTCTTTCCAATACAATGCCAGTCTGTGGTGCTTTTTCAAGGAACACTCCTTCTGTCCTCGGGTAGGTCGTTTAACCCCACTTCATATGGAAGTAGAGCACACTACAATGGTATTTTCTTTTTTCTTCTAGTAAAAACACGGTAGAGTGGAGATTAGGAAGTAGAAAGGGGTTAAACTACCTACCTGAAGAACAAATAGGGGATTAAAGGTAGAGAAAAGGAGAGGGGATAAGGGGGACTCTATATGAAGCACACAGTCTTGGGAAAACAACGATCAATAAAAATATAAATTTATTGGTACAAATAAACCATAATTGCATAAAAGACAATGATTGATGGTGTTTTGTATATATCCCATAGTTGCATATATGTACACATGCACATATATTGTAAATATATCACAAACAACCACAGTAATGGGAAAAGCCTCCCAAATTCCTGATTTGCATAGGTATATCTGGAGAGAGACCCTGGGGTAATGGCATCTCAATCTTGGAGCCAGGAGAATTAAATAGGACATAGAGTAAAAATCAAGAAAATATAGATACAACGGCTTGTAACTAGCTCAACGCGTTTCGTGGTTTGGTATTACCACTCTTCAGGAGCAGGCACGTGATGCATGTCTAAAACAAAATACAAAAAATCCATAAACAATTGACATGTGGCAGACGAAAAGCTATACATATATACAGAGATGGAAACAATCCCATAGTAGTACTGTAGTACTTACAGACAGGTATTCTGTGTAGGGAAATATATCATGGCTTGTTGAACCAAAAGGACCACCGGTAATGCTAGCTGTGGGAACTGAGGGGGCGTGTGTCCAGACCGCAACCCACCAGGAATCCCCCCCCAATACCATGGACAATGGACCTTTTCCCTCCCTTTAATCCCCTATTTTTTTACTAGTTAGGGATGGAGGTACATGGTTCCCATTGGTCATGACCTCACACAAAGTACCAATTTGTTGCTCTCTACCTACCTGAAGATATAAGGAGCGTTTCTTGACTGGGATTGTATTGGGGAAAAAAACTTGTATGGCCCAATTGGCAATGAGGAGTCAAAAAATTCTGGTAAGCATTCTCGATTCACCCGAGGGACGTTGGCTTGATGGTGGTGGATTACACAAGAGGACATTTGTGGAAAACCCAAGTTCTCTTGAAAACATAAGGCTATATGGAGAAAGTTTTGGACTTGAATCATTGTTGTTGAGATTGTGGATCGTATCACTTTGATGAACAAACAGTAGTACTGCCCTACGAAATTATAATGTAAAAGTGATAAGATCCACAATCTCAACAATACCGATTCCCATCCAAAACGTTCTCTATAAAGCCCTATATTTCCAAGAAAACTTGTTTTCCCACAAATGTCCCCTTGTGTAATCTTCCTCGATTCATCCGAGGGACATTGACTTGATGGTGGTGATTTACACAAGAGGATATTTGTGGAAAAGCAAGTTTTCTTAGAAATATGGGACTTTATGGAGAAGGTTTTGGACATAGTTAGTCAGGTTTAAAAAAGACACAAGTCAATCCAGTTCAACCATATTTTTTTTTTTTCATCATACAATCCCATATACCCAATTCTATACCCAGTTGATCCAGAGGAAGGCGAAAAACCCCAGCAGAGCACGATCCAATTTGCTACAGCAGGGAGAGGCAATCAGATATTCCCTGGATCAGCTTTACCTTTAAAAGTTAGTACCCAGTTATGTTTACATTTAGGAAAGAATCCAGACCTTTCTTAAAGTAATCTACTGAGCTGGCCAGAACCACTTCTGGAGGGAGTCTATTTAACATTTTCACAGCTCTTACTGGGAAGAAACCTTTCCGTATTTGGAGATAAAAATCTCCTTGCGTCTAAACGTAAAGAGTGCCCCCTTGTCCTTTGTGTTGACCTTAAAGTGAATAACTCAACACCAAGTTCACTATATGGACCCCTTATTGATTTGTACATGTTGATCATATCCCCCCCCCTTATTATCCTCTTCTCAAGAGAGAATTCATTCAGTTCCTCTAATCTTTCCTCATAGCTGAGCTCCTCCATTCCTCTTATCAGTTTGGTTGCCCTTCTCTGCACTTTCTCCAGTTCCCCGATATCCTTTTTGAGAGCTGCGGCCCAAAACTGAACTGCATATTCCAGATGAGGTCTTACTAATGATTTGTACAGGGGGGCAAAATTCTCTCTTTCTTTCTCTTTCTCTTTTTCTCTCTCTCGCTTTTTCTCTTTCTCTTTTTCTTTTTCTCTTTTTCTCTCCTTTTTTTTTCTCTTTTTTTTCTCTCTTTTTTTTCTCTCCTTTTCTTTTTCTCTCTCTCTTTTTCTTTCTCTTTCTCTCTCTTTCTCTTCCATACCTCTCTTATACAAGAAAGGTCTTTGCTCGCTTTGGGAACCGCAGCGTGGCATTGCATGCTATTATTGAGCTTGTGATCTACCAAAACCGCCAGATCCTTCTCCACTACGGATCCCCCCAGTTGTACTCCCCCCTAGTATGTATGATGAATATTCTTAGCCCCCAAGTGCATAACTTTACATTTATCAACATTAAACCTCATCTGCCACATAGTCCCCCAATTAGACAGAGCACTGAGGTCGGCTTGTAAATTGGAGACATCCTGTAAGGACGTTATTCCACTGCATAGCTTGGTGTCATCTGCAAAGACAGAAATGTTACTTTTGATCTCAGACCCAATATCATTTATAAAGATATTAAAAAGTAAGGGTCATACCACTGATAACCTTAGACCATTCATGAATCGTTATTGTTGAGATTGTGGATCTTATCACTTTTTATACTATATTTTCAAAGGGCAGAACTACTAATCCTTCATCAGAGTAGGACCTCGCCTCCCTGCTTCGTCACCTCATCCAATCAGGGAACACTTTGCATTCATTGAGAAAATCAAAAGCAACCTCTGAATGGCCCCAGTGCCAAGTGGCCAAACTCCTGTGTTCACAATGCATCAGGCTGACCACTCGGCACAGGACCCAGAATGCATCAGGCTGACCACTCGGCACAGGACCCAGAATGCATCAGGCTGACCACTCGGCACAGGACCCAGAATGCATCAGGCTGACCACTCGGCACAGGACCCAGAATGCATCAGGCTGACCACTCGGCACAGGACCCAGAATGCATCAGACTGACCACTCGGCACAGGGCCCAGAAGCAGGTGGAGATCACTGGAGTAGCCGTGTCTACTAAAGGGATTTCCAGCTGTAGTATTTAGTTACATTGGCCCAAGCTTGGAACAATGTAAGTATGTAAAAATATACCATGCCTGGAATTTTTCTGTACTTAAATGACCACTTTAATCTCCTAGAAATAGAAGAGCGACTATTATGCAATCCTTGACCAGACATGCTCAGGAATTTCATGCCCTCCCCCGGATTTATTACGCCAATTTGCAGCACATGTTACCTAAAGAAAAAAAAGGAAATGTCCTGTTGAGTCATAGGAGGAAGTTTTTTATTTTTCTTGGTTCAGTCTTCCTCATCTATAACACAAAGAGGGGGAATTACTACTCGGTCCTAATGTTTGCTATTTCCTCATGGCCTTGTCTTTTTAAGCCTGGTACACATGATCAGACTGTTGGCCAACCAAGCGTCTGATTTTTGTCCAAAGAGGCTGTGCCAGGACCTTGTCTTGTATACTAACGGTACACAATTGTCGGCCAGCAAACACGAATGTAATGACGTACTACGAGGAATTTCAGCTCTTGAGCGCCACCCTTTCGGCCCCTTCTGCTAATTTTGGTGTTTGGTGAGCATTGATTCTGAGCGGGCGTGTTTGTACTTTCAACTTTTGTGTGATGGGTTTGTGTACTGACCATCAGAAAATCTGACAACAGACCGTTGTGCGTGGAAAATTTACTAGCACGTCATCCAACATTTGTTGGTAGAAAGTTGGACAACAATTGTCTGAAGGAGCATACTGACAGTCAGATTTTAGGCCAACAGTCTGTCGACAGACAATCCCCTGCCAACAATCTGATTGTGTGTACGAGGCTTTACAGGCAAATGGTGCCATGCTTCCAATTGAGGTGGAACTCATGGAGGCACAGTGGGGGTGGCACCATCCATATCGGATGATCTGTCCTTCATGCAGCTCAATAATGATGAACCTGCTAAAATAACACATACTGTAGGTAGATGGATCAGCAAAGTCTATTCATGGACGCCAAACCTGTAAACCAGGGGTCCTCAAACTACGGCCCGCGGGCCACATGCGGCCCGCGGAGGACTTTTATCCGGCCCCTTACGACCCTGACAGGCATTGCGGGTTACACAGCGATCCCGCTGTGTCACGGAGATCACAGTGAATGTTAACAGTTCGGGCGCACTGTGATAAATGTCCCGCCCTCCTCCTCCTAGACTAGCTTGTGTGATAGAGCCAGTGTTCTGTCTGTCACACAAGCTGGTCTAGGAGGAGGAGGGCGGGACATTTATGATAGTAACAGTTCTGGCGCGCTAACAGTGTGAGCAGCGTGACAGAGCCGGAACATCATGATGATGGTGAGGGGGGTTGATGATTTTGTAATGATGATGATGGTGGGGGGGGGGGGGGGGGGCTTGCGATGGTGAGGGGGGCTAATGATTTTGTAATGATGATGGTGGGGGGGGGGCTGATGATGGTGAGGGGGGCTGATTATTTTGTAATGATGATGATGGTGGGGGAGGCTGGCTTGCGATGGTGAGGGGGGCTGATGATTTTGTGATGATGATGGTGGGGGGGCTGATGATTTTGTAATGATTATGATGGGGGGGGGGGGCGCTGATGATGATGATGATGATGATGATGATGGTGAGGGGGGCTGATGGTGATGTTAATGATGCTGATGGTGGGGCTGATGATGCAATGATGATGGTGGGGTGGAGGGGCTGATGATGATGTAATGATGATTGGGGGGCTTGCAATGATCTTGATCGGCTTGCAATTAATGATTGTGAGGGGGGGCTTGCAATGAGGGGCTTGCAAGCTGGTCGGTAAGTAGGCTTGGTTTTTCCCTGGGCATTCCCCAGGTTTTTGTTGTTACAATGATGATGGCATGGGGGGGCTTGCAATGAGGGGATGATGATGGTGAGGTGCTTGTTCTTCATTTTAAATATTGTATTTGTTCCTATTTTGTTTGTTTTTTTCACTTCAAAATAACATATGTGCAGTGTGCATAGGAAATTGTTCATAGTTTTTTTTTATAGTCTGGCCCTCTAACGGTCTGAGGGACAGTGAACCGGCCCCCTGTTTAAAAAGTTTGAGGACCCCTGCTGTAAACTGTCAGGTTCAGTGTCACCGAACATGCTTGGGATTGGGGATTGAGACATCATCTGCCCTCCTCTCCATCCTCATCCAATCGGAGAAAGCCTTGTGTTCATTGACAAAAATACTAGACAGTATACTCCAGGTGCGGCCGGACCAGAGTCTTGTAGAGTGTGAGAATTATCGTTTTATGTCTGGAGTTAATCCCATTTTTAATGCATGCCAATATTCTGTTTGCTTTGTTGGCAGCTTGGCATTGCATGCTCACCATCACAGGAGCAAGCTCTCGAATCCCTGCAGATGTGTGGTCCACAGTCTTCTGTTGCAGCATCACTGAGCTCTCAGCAACTGTGACAGGTTACATGCAAAGGGGTTTGAATTGGCTGGGAGTGTATAGCAACATCCTAGAAACAAGGCAGGATGGGATGGTGGGAGTTTTTCTGCCAGGCTTCAGGAGATACTGTATGGAAATGACCTACTCCTATAGCAAGGTCGATGTTGGTCCCCCATTTGCATGGGCAGCTTTTCAGTAAAGGTGAACTAACCCTTTAACAAAGAAAAGATCATTCATCTTTTCACAGAGTTGTGCTTTCTCTTATTTGGTTAGCAAGGTTGCAGACATCAGATGTTGTTGTAACTCTTGAACAAGGACCTTGGAGCTATCAAAATATTTCATTGTAGCTGAGATAAGTAAGCATGCAGCGTTATTTTTCTTTAGCCTCCAGATCTGATCATGTGAAATCTCATGATTTAGGACGGAGGCACGTGCTAAACATGGGCTCCAGGAGGAGGACGTCTACACAAAAAGCCTGCTGTTCTTCTAGAGGTTTCCGTAGCAACCTGAAGCCTGGGGCCTGGAAGGGATCCTTACACTGAGGTTGTACAGTGCAGTGGTTGATGATTTAGGCCTCGTGCACATGGGGTGTATCAATGCCTATGCCTGTGTGAGGGCCGTGTTTACCCGCATGGGGAGACACAGGATTTCTGTGCAAGTGGTGCCCATTCATGTCTATTGGGACGCAGCAGCTGCACGGACATGACCGCTGCTCCCAATGTGACATCTATGTGGGTGCGTGTCCCCGAAATTGCACTGGCTGCGTTCGGGGCTGGGTGGACGGCGTCTGTATCTGTGCATGTCCTAGTACACATGAATGGGACAGCCTGCGTGGAGATGTATGGAACACCTGTGTATCTCCTGTAAAGCCCTTTATAGGGGGTATGCGTTGGCACACCTCATGTAAACAAGGCCTTAGAGGGTTAGTTCACCTGTACAAAAAAACTGCCTATGCAGGTAAGGGGTGCCTGCAGTGTCGGTGCATCCATGAAGGGCTCAGGAGCAACGCCCCCTCTCTCCTGTCACCTCTCTCTCATCATAGATAGATTCATGCATTGCATGAATCTATCTATCGTCGCCGCTGCCGCCCCCTATTTAGGTGTCCGGACCCTTGTCGGGGGCGCTGGGCACCTGAATTACAGCAGCAGTTTTTTTGGAAGCGCCTGATTAGAGCCGTAGGCGGGTGCAATGCTGTGCATTCTCTGTTTACTCAGTGTTATGTTAGGGAATAAATCACTTTCCTAACACTGAACCGCCTCTCAGCCAATCAGGTGCTCAGGTCTGGTTACCTGTCACCTGATTGGCTGAAACAGGCGCTGTGATTGGACGCCCGATAGGACCGGAGACATTGAGGAGCATGGAGGATGCCACCGTGACCCGCTGTGGGACAGGTAAGTCCCAGGCGATGCACAGTGGCGGCGCTTGATGGGGCGCAGTGGCGGCGCTTGACAGGCACAGTGGCTGCAATTGTTTTTTTGTTTTGTTTTTTTCAGTTTTTTGCGCCCCCAAAAAACTTTTGAGCACCAGCCGCCACTGGGTGCCGGTCATGCAACATGGCTCCCAAACAAAATTTACGTCCTTTTTTCCCTCACAAATAGAGCTTTCTTTTGGCTGAATTTGATCACCTCTGCGTTTTTTACATTTTTTGCGCTATAACCAAACATAGAGCGACAATTTTGAAAAAAAGCAATGTTTTTTGCTATAATAAATATCCCCCAAAAATCTATAAAAAAAAAAATTTCCACAGTTTAGGCCGATACGTATTCTTCTACATATTTTTGGTATAAAAAAAATGCAATAAGCGTAGATTGGTTTGCGCAAAAGTTACATCTACAAAATAGGGGCAGTTTTATGGCATTTTTATTATACATTTTTTTTTCTACTAGTAATGGCGGTATGCTCCGATTTGTATCGTGATTTCGACTTTATGGTGGACACATCAGACACATTTTTGGGAGCATTGTCATTTTTACAGCGATCAGTGCTATAAAAAATGCATTGATTACTGTGAAAGACCACAGTGGTAATGGCGACGGCTATAACAGAGCAGCAGCGTTACAAAACTCAGTCTTTTTACAGTAAAAACGATTTTTGGGCCTACTCTTGGTGCCCATTTTTTTCTCAATACACATGTAGATTGTAATATTGCTTAAATATTTATTTTTTATTTTTATGAGTTTACAACCGCTTTAAGGACCGCCTCCTGCACATTTACGTCGGCATAATGGCGCGGCTGGGCAAATGCACGTACAGGTACGTCCTGTGCTATTGCCCAGCCGTGGGTCGCAGGCGCGCGCCCGCGACCTGGTCCGAAGCTGCGGGACCCGTGGACCCGATCGCTGCTGGAGTCCTGCGCTCGGTTCCCGGAGCTGAAGAATGGGGAGAGCTGTGTGTAAACACAGCTTCCCCGTTCTACACTGTGGTGGCATCATCGATCGTGTGATCCCTTTTTATAGGGGTACACAATCGAAGTCACACCTACATCCACACCCCCCTACAGTTAGAAACACATATTAAGTCATACATAACCCCTTCAGCACCCCCTTGTGGTTAACTCCCAAACTGCAATTGTCATTTTCACAGTAAACAATGCATTTTTTGCTGTGAAAATTACAATGGTCTCAAAAATGTGTCAAAATTGTCCGAAGTGTCCGCCATAATGTCAGTCACGAAAAAAATCGCTGATCGCCGCCATTAGTAGTAAAAAAAAAAAAATTAATAAAAATGCAATAAAACTATCCCCTATTTTGTAAACGCTATACATTTTGCGCAAACCAACCGATAAACGCTTATTGCGATTTTTTTTTTTTTTTGCCAAAAATAGGTAGAAGAATACGTATCGGCCTAAACTGAGGAAAAAAAATGTTTTTATATATATTTTTGGGGGATATTTATTATAGCAAAAAGTAAAAAATTTTGCATTTTTTTCAAAATTGTTGCTCTATTTTTGTTTATAGCGCAAAAAATAAAAAACGCAGAGGTGATCAAATACCACCAAAAGAAAGCTCTATTTGTGGGAAAAAAAAGGACGCTAATTTTGTTTGGGAGCCACGTCGCATGACCGCGCAATTTGTCTGTTAAAGCGACGCAGTGTCGAATCGCAAAACCTGGCTGGGTCCTTTAGCTGCCTAAAGGTCCGGGTCTTAAAGGAGTTCTCTGACCTAAAACTTTTAACCCCCGCTGTGCCCGGGCTGTAAAACTATACAAAATAAACTTTCACTTACCTGCCTACGATCCCCCGTTGTTCCGATATCGCCGTCCCGTTCTCCGGTCCCGGTCTCTTCCGCTTCCTGTGTGTCGGTGACTCATAGTGCGCTCAGCCTATCAGCGGCCGCGACGGGACATTGCTGCGGCCGCTGATAGGCTGAGCGCACTATGAGTCACCGACACACAGGAAGCAGAAGAGACCGGGACCGGAGAACGGGACGGCGATATCGGAACAACGGGGGATCGTAGGCAGGTAAGTGAAAGTTTATTTTGTATAGTTTTACAGCCCGGGCACAGCGGGGGTTAAAAGTTTTAGCTCAGAGAACTCCTTTAAGTGGTTGAAAAAAAAAACAACCTGCAAGACAAAGGCATAATGAGCTAGATTGCATCGCATACTAGCTCATTATGAAATACTTACCTTGGAACAAAGCCCTCGGAGTGGCGCCTACACCCCGCGGGGAAGATGTCGGCTGTCTCAGGTGTTTCTTCCAGGTTTGCGGGCTCCGGCGCTGTGAGTGGCCAGAGACGCTATGACATCACTCCCGCCACTCTGAATTTTTTTTCCCCACAAATAGAGCTTTCTTTTGGTGGTATTTGATCACCTCTGCGGTTTTTATTTTTTGCGCTATAAACAAAAATAGAGCGACAATTTTGAAAAAAATGCAAATTTTTTACTTTTTGCTGTAATAAATATCCCCCAAAAATATATAAAAAGTGGCCAGAGTGGCCAGAGACGCTATGACGTCACTCCCGCGCACGTGCGAGCCGCAGTTCACAGCAGAGGGCTCGGAAGGATCGGCCGTTCCTTTTTAAAGCGTATGCGCCAGTGATGCCATTAAAGTTCATGTAAAGACAGGTGTCCCAATACTTTTGGTAATATAGTGTATTTTGCCAATGCTAAGCTTTTTGTTTAGAATTTCGTTGTCATGTTAAAAAAAAAAAAACACAAAGAAATGTTGGAACTTCAATTTCCAATAAAGCAAAGTGTGTAAAGCTCGTACTTTCCCATAGGAATTCGCCGTTTTCTTCTAAGGTATCTTGAGTGTAAAATATTTATGGCACCGTAAAAGCTGCAGCCCAAGTCCATGGCGAGAGACAAAGAGATCTATACACGGGCATTCCGGCTATGTAGTTACATTGTTGTCACTGCAGCCCATCAAGCAAAGCCTTTCCAATTGTGGAGTGCATGAATATTTTACAGTGAGCGGTTACTTTCCACTGCCAAGGAATGCTGCTCCGTTACATGTATACCGATTAGATATATACAGTAATAGCCCTGCGGCTCCGGGAAAAAAAAGCGTCATCTAAATACAAAATTTCTTCCCCCGATATCCTCAAATATTTTTTTATATTCTAATTCTGTCATTATTTTACAATTCATCACAACTTCTGCCAAAACTTTTCTGTAGTTTATAGACTGTGAAAGGCTCAGTCCTTGTTTACATGTGTAGTAGGGGCGGTATAGACAGGTCTTACCAGCCCCTGACCTCCCAGTGCACACGGTTGCAGCACACTGGCGTGGGTTTTTAACCACTTAAAGGAACACTAAAAGCAGAATTTTTTTTTTTAAATAACAAACATGTTATACTTACCTCCGCTGTGCAGTTCGTTTTGCACGGAGTGGCCCCGAATCCTGTCTTCTGGGGTCCCTCGGCAGCTGTCTCGGCTCCCCCTCGCAAAAGCTTTCCACGTTCATGCAAGCTCCCTCGCATGGTGGAAAGCTTTTGCGAGCGCGTTCCCGTGATACAGCGGCGGGCATAGCCGCCGACTGCATCACTCGGCCCCGCGCGCCACGTCATCCGCTGTGATTCAGAACAGAAAAGGATTACAGCAACATCAGAGCAAAAACTAACAATGAGGACATGAAACCAGGACTACAGTAGGGTAAAGGAAGCTATATTTTTAGCTATAAAAAAAAAAATTCCTTTAGTGACCCTTTAAGACCCGGACCAATATGCAGGTAAAGGACCAGGCCCCTTATTGCCATTTCGGCACTGCGTCGCTTTAACTGACAATTGCGCGGTCGTGCGACGTGGCTCCCAAACAAAATTGGCGCCCTTTTTTTTCCCACAAATAGAGCTTTCTTTTGGTGGTATTTGATCACCTCTGCGGTTTTTATTTTTTGCGCTATAAACAAAAATAGAGCGACAATTTTGAAAAAAAAAACAATATTTTTTTTACCTTTCGCTATAAAAAATATATAAAATACATTTTTTTTCCCTCAGTTTAGGCCGATACGTATTCTACCTACTGTATTTTTGGTAAATTTTTTTTGCAATAAGCGTTTATCGATTGGTTTGCGCAAAATTTATAGCGTTTACAAAATCGGGGATAGTTTTATTAAATTTTTTTTTTTTTTTTTTTTACTACTAATGGCGGCGATCAGTGATTTTTTTCGTGACTGCGACATTATGGCCGGACACTTCAGACACTTTTGACACATTTTTGGGACCATTGTCATTTTCACAGCAAAAAGTGCTATAAAAATGCATTGTTTACTGTGAAAATGACAGATACAGTTTGGGAGTTAACCACTAAGGGGCGCTGAAGGTGTTAAGTGTGACCTCATATGTGTTTCTAATTGTCGGGGGCGGGGCTGGACGTGTGACGTCATTGATCGCCTTTCCCTATATCAGGGAACAGACGATCAATGACAGCGCCACTGTGAAGAACGGGGAAGGTGTGTTTACACACCCCTCTCCCCGTCCTTCAGCTCCTGTGACCGATTGCGGGACTCCGGCGGTGATCGGGTCCCGCGGCCGCGGAGCTTCAGACCGGGTCACGGGCACGCGCCCACGGCTGGGCATTTAACAATCACATACAGGTACGTGATTGTGCCCAGCTGTGCCATTCTGCCAACGTATATCGGCGTTAGGCGGTCCTTAAGTGGTTAAGGATTAAAGGGGTTGTAAACCTTGGTGTTTTTTCACCTTAATGCATCCTATGCATTAAAGCGGAGGTCCATCCTAAAAAAAAAAAAAAAAAAAAAAAAAAAAAAGATAGGCTCCAAAAAATGTGAATACAAAATAATTTTTATATACTTCTCAGAAATGGCTGTTGCTAGGCAGATCGTCCTAATCTGCCACTTCCTATTCCACGGTGATCTTCTGTCTTCTCCTCCTCGCGTTGTCTTATGGGACATTTGGACGCGCTGTCAAAATATATATATATATATATATATATATATATATATATATTAGGGCTGTGCGTTAAACGCGATATTAACGGCGTTAACGCAAACCCATGTTAACGTCGTCAATATTTTTGTCGCGCGATTAACGCGGGGGGGCTCGGGGTGGACGTGCAGAGTGTGCAGCGGCGCGGCGCGGCTTACCTTCTCGCTGGATTCACAGGCAAGTTACTCACCTTGTCCCTGGATCCAGCAAAGCCACCCCGCTGTGTGATCGAGCGGGTCCTCCTTGCTCGATCACAAACACAATACACACAGTATACTGTAATCTTATAGATTACAGTACTGTATGTAAAAAATACACACCCCCCTTGTCCCTAGTGGTCTGCCCAGTGTCCTACATGTACTTTTATATAATAAAAACTATTCTTTCTGCCTGAAAACTGTAGATTGTCCAAAAGTGTCCCTTTATGTCAAAAATGGTTTTAGATCAGCTAGAAAACAGCGATCATAAATTATAATCACTTGCAGAATTGTGCGATATTTGTGGGGAAATTCGTCATAAATTAGATAGATTAATCGTGAGTTAACTATGACATTAATGCGATTAATCGCGATTAAAAATTTTAATCGTTTGACAGCACTAATATATATATATATAATTTTGTGACTGCTTGGGGGTGGCAGTGCCCTGCGCCCCTATGGACAGGTCACCACTGTTTATGAGACACTTTACAATCGCACCTTGTACATTGCCGTCTGTGCGTCCCAAAATAGTTTTTTTTTTGTTTGTTTTTTTGTGTATTAACCTTTTTTTTTTTTTCTGGGCTGTTCTTTGGGTGGAAATGTATTTTTATTTTACTTTTTCCTGCAGAGCTTGAATTGAACGGATTATTTAATAGAATGCTCTAGAAATCTGTGGGCCAGATTCTCATACATCCGTGTATCTTTGCGCGGGCGTAACGTATCCGATTTACGTTACGCCTCTGCAACTTAGACAGGCAAGTGCTGTATTCTCAAAGCACTTGCTCCGTAAGTTGCGGCGGCGTAGCGTAAATCGGCCGGCATAAGCCCGCCTAATTCAAATTTGGAACAGGGGGGCGTGTGTTATGTAAAATAACCATGACCCGATGTGATTGACGTTTTTCACGAACGGCGCATGCGTCGTCCGTGGAAATCTCCCAGTGTGCATTGCTCCTAATACGCCGCAAGGACGTATTGGTTTTGACGTGAACGTAAATTACGTCCAGCCCCACTCACGGACGAGTTACGCAAACGACGTAAAATTTTCAAATTTCGTCGCGGGAACGACGGCCATACTTAACATTGGTACGCCGCACTTGCGCCACCATATAGCAGGGGTAACTTTACGCAGGGAAAAGCCTAACGTAAACGGCATAACTTTACTGCGTCGGCCGGGCGTACGTTCGTGAATTTGCGTATCTAGCTGATTTACATATTTCGACGTGTAAATCAGCGTACACGCCCCTAGCGGCCAGCGTAAATATGCAGTTACGATCCGACGGCGTAAGAGACTTACGCCTGTCGGATCTAAGGGAAATCTATGCGTAACTGATTCTAAGAATCGGGCGCATAGATACGATGGCGCGACTCAGAGATACGACGGCGTATCTGGAGATGCGCCGTCGTATCTCGGTTGTGAATCTGGGCCTGTGTTGAGAAATGCTGACTCATAGAGCTTCATAGATTTAAAGGACAGAACCTAATGAGCTGAATTTGCTGAAATGGAAGGACAACGTGTACATCAATAAAATACAGAGGGGAGGTTTGAAGAAAGTCTTTGTTTATCTCAAAACCTTCCACTTATACATATGCTTAGTTAGAGGGATATTTTTTTTAGCCTGGGACTTTAGACCAAATTAAAATATATAAAAATAAAAATATAACATGATTCATGTTTCTTGAACTATTGAGTGTTTTTTGGCTTTTCTCTACATCCCCTACACCTCCTTCCCTCTATTGTGTGTTTTTTTTTTTTTTTTGCTAAGTTAACCCACAAATGGACAGGAAAATTAAGAAAATAAGAGTAAAGTTGTAAGAATTTGAGTAGTTATTCTTTTTGTTGTCCTTCATTGCCTCTGGGCTTCTTTTTTCATTGAGGTATGAGACAAGGATGTTGTACATCCTGCCAGCTACAAATCTTATCTATTCCTCTTTTTTCAACCAAGACGGGAGCAATGCCAAATATGTCAGGTATTTCCCCGCAGGCACCTGGCATCTTTACACGCTCTTGAAAGTGCTTCATGAAGATCTTTATTTGGCATGTATAATATTTTGGGCCGTTTTTCAGGAAGGTGAGATATGATTCTGTGGCTGGACTCCAGCAAAGGGCATCTCCCAACCTGTGCCGGGTTAGCCCCCCCTTATTAGAAATTTTGACTTTTTTTTATGCAGTTTGTTAGATCTTTGTTAGATCAGGTTAGATCAATCATTGTTTGCGTTAGATCTCACACAGAAGAAGCAATATTAACAGTTATTTGCTGGGGGGGCTAACCCGTCGTCAGCCCCCCCTATCAAATTTTCTGGCCAAAAATCATTCAGGCTAATAGATATTCGTTAGATCCGGTAAGATCAAGTGGTTTTAACGTTAGATCTCACATAATTAGAGACTTATCAAGTGATTAATGAGGGGGGGCTGGCCCCCCCTCATCAATTTTTTGGGGCAAAAATCATTCCGGCTAATAGATATTCGTTAGATCCGGTAAGATCAAGTGGTTTTAACGTTAGATCTCACATAATTAGAGACTTATCAAGTGATTAATGAGGGGGGGCTGGCCCCCCCTCATCAATTTTTTGGGGCAAAAATCATTCCGGCTAATAGATATTCGTTAGATCCGGTAAGATCAAGTGGTTTTAACGTTAGATCTCACATCGTTTCCGAGATATTCCACATATAAAAATAGATTTTAGGTGGTACATATGCATGGACATATGGACGGGTTGGCCCCCCCTTATCAAATTTTCTGGCCGAAAATTATTCAGGCTAATAGATATTCGTTAGATCCGGTAAGATCAAGTGGTTTTAACTTTAGATCTCACATCATTTCAGAGATATTCCACATACAAATACAGATATTGGGTGTATACAAGGACTAATGAGGGGGGGCTGGCCCCCCTTCTCAATATTTTTGACCAAAAATCATTCAGGCTAATAGATATTCGTTAGATCCGGTAAGATCAAGTGATTTTAACGTTAGATCTCACATAATTAGAGACTTATTAAGTGATTAATGAGGGGGGGCTGGCCCCCCCTTATCAATTTTTTGGGCCAAAAATCATTCCGGCTAATAGATATTCGTTAGATCCGGTAAGATCAAGTGGTTTAACGTTAGATCTCACATCGTTTCCGAGATATTCCACATATAAAAATAGATTTTAGGTGGTACATATGCATGGACATATGGACGGGTTGGCCCCCCCTTATCAAATTTTCTGGCCGAAAATTATTCAGGCTAATAGATATTCGTTAGATCCGGTAAGATCAAGTGGTTTTAACGTTAGATCTCACATCGTTTCCGAGATATTCCACATATAAAAATAGATTTTAGGTGGTACATATGCATGGACATATGGACGGGTTGGCCCCCCCTTATCAAATTTTCTGGCCGAAAATTATTCAGGCTAATAGATATTCGTTAGATCCGGTAAGATCAAGTGGTTTTAACGTTAGATCTCACATAATTAGAGACTTATTAAGTGATTAATGAGGGGGGGCTGGCCCCCCCTTATCAATTTTTTGGGCCAAAAATCATTCCGGCTAATAGATATTCGTTAGATCCGGTAAGATCAAGTGGTTTAACGTTAGATCTCACATCGTTTCCGAGATATTCCACATATAAAAATAGATTTTAGGTGGTACATATGCATGGACATATGGACGGGTTGGCCCCCCCTTATCAAATTTTCTGGCCGAAAATTATTCAGGCTAATAGATATTCGTTAGATCCGGTAAGATCAAGTGGTTTTAACGTTAGATCTCACATCATTTCAGAGATATTCCACATACAAATACAGATATTGGGTGTATACAAGGACTAATGAGGGGGGGCTGGTCCCCCCTTATCAATATTTTTTACCAAAAATCATTCAGGCTAATAGATATTCGTTAGATCCGGTAAGATCAAGTGATTTTAACGTTAGATCTCACATAATTAGAGACTTATTAAGTGATTAATGAGGGGGGGCTGCCCCCCCTCATCAATTTTTTGGGGCAAAAATCATTCCGGCTAATAGATATTCGTTAGATCCGGTAAGATCAAGTGGTTTTAACGTTAGATCTCACATCATTTCAGAGATATTCCACATACAAATAGATATACGCCTACCAGCGTGACTGAGCTTAGGTCATTTCTAGGATTCTGCTCTTATTGCAGAAGATTTGTCAAGGGATTTGCTGAAATGTTGACCTTGATCTGGCGAAGTCTGTCAGACCAACTGGAGGATCCAGAAAACCCAGAGAGTCCGTCCAGTAACAATGGACTCCGAAGTGTGAAGAGGTTTTAGGCAGCTGAAGTGGAGCCTAAGGCTCCATTCACACCTAGGCAGACAAATTCGCGGCGTTTTGTCGCCGCAAATCGCGGTACAAATAGCAGCGTTTTGTACCGCGATTTGCGGCGACAAAACGCCGGTATTGTCCGCCTAGATGTGCCCCAGATTGACCCCCTCTATGTAGATGGTTCCCATCTCCTAGCCGAATGCCGAAAGCCGGCTGAAAAAAAGGTCCGGGACCTTTTTTCAGGCGGCAGGCGTCCGGCGTTCAGCGTGGAGATGTGAACCATCTCCATGGAGGGACATGTGTTTTCATCCCTCTGGCAGCAGCGGCGTAGCACTACAGGCGTAAAAACGCCTAGGTGTGAATGGGAGCCAACAACCGCTCCAGTCCTGGTCTATGCAGAGCCAACCAAGCCATACGAGCTACACTTTGACGCCCAGGGCCATCGTTACCACAGGGCAAACGGGGAAGCTGCCCAGGGCCCTTTCACTGTTTGAGGCCCAAAGCAGAGCTGTTAGTTAAGCCCGCGTGCTGCCTGCAAATCGGCCTTGATCCCCACACACATCCAGACAGTCTGTCACTTTCAATGGCGGCGGCGGCACGCGCACAGTTTAACAGTCAGTGTTAGTGCTGTATTTTATTGATCGAGGAGTGGGCCATGGGTGGGCGGGGCCTTGAGCTCCACTGATGCTCTGGCCCCGCCCCTTGCTATGCGTACACTGTGTGCGTTTGATGGGCACAATGTCAGCTTCCCTGCCCTCTTGCTGCTACTGGTGCAAGCAATACATTGCTACTCCTCCATAAAAAAAGGCCTAAATAGGAAAGTAAGCAAAACAAAAGCAATCCTCTTACTAAAGAATACTTTCACCCTATGTTGGGGTGAAGAGCAAAATTACATTGGGGGGGAGCCCAAAAAAAATGTTTGCCCAGGGTCCAAACCATATTAAAGATGGCCCTGTTGACGCCAGTCAAGATGGTTTAGGGGTGGTTCTATGTCAAGAGCATGATGGCCATCTACGGCCTGTTGCCTACATGAGTCAGAACGAGAAGAACTACCCCATGCACAAACTTGAGTTCCCGGCCTTGAAGTGGGCGGTGGTGGATAAGCTGAGGGAGTTTGTGATTAAGAACGACAACAATCCTTTCACCTACATCATCACTACCACCAAGTTGGACACCACGGGTCACAAATGATTGGCTACTCTATCAGGGTTTATTTTCAGCCTTAAATAAGATGCGGATGCTTTGTCAAGAAGGCCCCATTGTTCCAGAGACCCTCCAGAAGAATAGGCCCATCTGACACCTGAAGTGGTAGGAGCCTTATGTCAAGGAGCAGAACATCAAAGTGGAGGAGGATCCAGGGCCGAAGACGTTGGAGTGTGAGCCGCTGGTGTCCCCAGATGTTATTGCAATGTCAGAGATGAGGGTCTGCTCGAAGCTGTCAAAGACCAGTTGGAGGACCGTCCCTGAAGCTTGGCATTGAAGGCCTTGGAGAGCCAACGCCCTGACTTGCTCCTCACTGACTCCCCAAAGGAAACCTGTCTGCTACACAGAGGGTGGGAACGGTTTCTGGTGCACCAAGGGTTGATCTACCGAAGGGGCCCCTCTGATGATTCTGAAGAAAAATTGCAGCTATTCTGACCTGAAAAACATAGGGAGACAGTATTAACTGCCCTACCCGACAACTATGGCCACCTAAGGCCCAAGAGGACTTTTAACCTGGAGAGGGACCGGTTCTACTGGCTCTGCATGCGGGCTGAAGTTGAGGACTATTGCCACTCCTGCTTCAGATTTATCCAAAGGAAGACTTTGCCTCAGTGCATTGTTAGTTCACTTACCTTTTCCATCCATTTCCCTTGTAAATGTTTTTTTTCTTTGTTTTCTTTGTCTGAATTTCTCACTTCCTGTTCCTCCTCAGTAAGGTGTTCAGTAAGCTGTTCTAAATTACTTTTCACCGCTCGGATGATGGTGGAAAGCTTACTGAGGAGAAACAGGAAGTTCAAACAAAGAGAAAAAACATTTAGAAGGGAAATGGAAGGAAAAGGTAAGTGAACCAACAATGCACTAGCTTAAAGAAGCCTATTTAGAAAATAAAAGACAAACCTTTACAACCCCTTTAAGCCACAGGTTACTCTCCCTATAGTTTGATGTTCGGACGGTTGGCCCGGCTGCCAGTAGACTTTGACCTCAAGGTAGGAGTGCAGGACCTACAGCCGGATGACAAGGTACTGCTGAGAAACCTGGGTGTCCATGAAAAGCACAAGTTGGCTGACCACTGGAAGTCACAGCCCTATGTCATTTGCAAGCATCTTCCAGGATTCCCAGTATATCAAAGCTGGCCAGAGGGAAGCACAGGCCCGCTGAAGACTTGGCATCGCAATCATCTTTTGCCTCTGTCAGAAGCAGTTCATGTGCCACCACAGACAGATTTACAGTCCACACCAACGGCCTCTCAAAGATCCCAGCCAGTGACTAGATCTCAGTCTGTACCCCTTGCTGAAGATGAAAACAGCGAGGCAGGACAACCTCCCCTCCTATAGTAATTGGTGGGATGTTCCTCTGCCAGGGTTATATGCAGATGCAAATTGTCTGGTTTCCTGTGCACACTAAACTTTTTTTTTTTTTCCGTGTGTATATTAAAAGCATGTAACACGTCATAGATTTGTTTACCTCCTTTGGTGGAACAAAGGTTCTTTGGTGGGGAGAGTGTGCAGCGGGGGCTGCTCTGTCAGCCATGGTCCCGCACCTCCCGCCAGCAACCGTCGGACTGAATAGACACTGACACAGGCACTCACTCACTGTCAGTCCCTGTGAGGGATTTCTCCCCCTCCCTCTCCTCTTCCTTGAGTGACGAGCGGCGCTCATTCACCGGCATCCCGCCCACTATGCTCTCTTCTCTGTGTCCCTATTGGCAGGGTGAGGGAGCCAATCAAGCGGCAGCAGAGGACCACGGGACTTGAAGTCTCATCACAAAATGGCACCATTGATTTCTACGGGGGGCGGAGCTACTACTTTTGCTCTGCAAGAAGGGGGGCTAGCTAAAGACTTAAGCTTGTTGGTCTGAGGAGAGATCACCATGAGGCAGGAAGATGAACAGAGGTGTGAGGAGAGGCTACAGGCATTCGCTAGAGAACCATCCAAAGACGGTTCCAGAGACCCTCCAGAGACAGTTGTAGATGGATGTACCTTCTGTACCACCTAATATCCCTATTTCTATGTGGAATATCTCTGAAATGATGTGAGATCTAACGTTAAAACCACTTGATCTTACCGGATCTAACGAATATCTATTAGCCTGAATGATTTTTGGCCAGAAAATTTGATAAGGGGGGGCCAACCCGTCCATATGTCCATGCATATGTACCACCTAAAATCTATTTTTATATGTGGAATATCTCGGAAACGATGTGAGATCTAATGTTAAAACCACTTGATCTTACCGGATCTAACGAATATCTATTAGCCGGAATGATTTTTGCCCCAAAAAATTGATGAGGGGGGGCCAGCCCCCCCTCATTAATCACTTAATAAGTCTCTAATTATGTGAGATCTAACGTTAAAACCACTTGATCTTACCGGATCTAACGAATATCTATTAGCCTGAATGATTTTTGGTCAAAAATATTGATAAGGGGGGCCAGCCCCCCCTCATTAGTCCTTGTATACACCCAATATCTGTATTTGTATGTGGAATATCTCTGAAATGATGTGAGATCTAACGTTAAAACCACTTGATCTTACCGGATCTAACGAATATCTATTAGCCTGAATAATTTTCGGCCAGAAAATTTGATAAGGGGGGGCCAACCCGTCCATATGTCCATGCATATGTACCACCTAAAATCTATTTTTATATGTGGAATATCTCGGAAACGATGTGAGATCTAATGTTAAAACCACTTGATCTTACCGGATCTAACGAATATCTATTAGCCGGAATGATTTTTGCCCCAAAAAATTGATGAGGGGGGGCCAGCCCCCCCTCATTAATCACTTAATAAGTCTCTAATTATGTGAGATCTAACGTTAAAACCACTTGATCTTACCGGATCTAACGAATATCTATTAGCCTGAATGATTTTTGGTCAAAAATATTGATAAGGGGGGCCAGCCCCCCCTCATTAGTCCTTGTATACACCCAATATCTGTATTTGTATGTGGAATATCTCTGAAATGATGTGAGATCTAACGTTAAAACCACTTGATCTTACCGGATCTAACGAATATCTATTAGCCTGAATAATTTTCGGCCAGAAAATTTGATAAGGGGGGGCCAACCCGTCCATATGTCCATGCATATGTACCACCTAAAATCTATTTTTATATGTGGAATATCTCGGAAACGATGTGAGATCTAACATTAAAACCACTTGATCTTACCGGATCTAACGAATATCTATTAGCCGGAATGATTTTTGCCCCAAAAAATTGATGAGGGGGGGCCAGCCCCCCCTCATTAATCACTTAATAAGTCTCTAATTATGTGAGATCTAACGTTAAAACCACTTGATCTTACCGGATCTAACGAATATCTATTAGCCTGAATGATTTTTGGCCAGAAAATTTGATAGGGGGGGCTGATGACGGGTTAGCCCCCCCAGCAAATAACTGTTAATATTGCTTCTTCTGTGTGAGATCTAACGCAAACAATGATTGATCTAACCTGATCTAACAAAGATCTAACAAATTGCATAAAAAAAAAGTCAAAATTTCTAATAAGGGGGGGCTAACCCGGCAGAGGTCATCTCCCATCGTCCTCTATTTGCTAGGCTGGCTCCATCAGCCGTTCCTGAAAGGCTCACTGTTAGATGAAGTGTAGCAGAGAATTGATTTGTCGAGGCACAGTGTTCCATTTATTAATCCCGACAGGAACTACAAAGATGAATTGATTTTCTTTCCTTTTGAAGAATGTTTGAATAATCATGACTTGCTGAATAGACAGCCGGGCTCCTGTGAGAGGGATTGGGGAAATTAGGGGCATAGGTGAGGTTTGAGGACAACATTGTTCTAATTTTGGGTTAAATACACATTTACTTAAAGCGGAGGTTCACCCAAAGTAACAACATTATTTTAAAACATTCGTTTCACAATGCACATACTGAATTGGCCAAACATTTTTTTTTTTTTTAATTAGCTACTGTATTATTGCCATATAAAATCTTACTTCCGGTGCAGTGTCACATTCCGCTCCCTATCACAGAATGCTGCGGAAGTGACGTTTTTTCGCCGCTATCTTGCTACACCCCACACTCCTGGACAGTAAAGATAGAGTGAGAAGGGGGCAAGCGGACATCTTGTTACACCCACCGGAGTTTTAGATTTGAGACTTATTTTCAACAGAAAACTGAGCTTATATCCTTAACCCCTTCGTTACCGGGCCTATTTTGGCACTTTTCTCCTTTATGTAAAAATCACAATTTTTTTTGCTAGAAAATTAATCAGAACCTCCAAACATTATATATTTTTTTTAGCAGACACCCTAGGGAATAAAATGGCGGTCATTGCAACTTTTTTTCTCGCATGGTATTTGCGCACTAATTTTTCAAACGCCTTTTTTTAGGGAATTATGAATTAAAAAATAACAAAACAGTAAAGTTAGCCCAATTTTTTTGTATAATGTGAAAGACGATGTTACGCCGAATAAATAGATACCGAACATGTCACGCTTTAAAATTGCGCACACTCATGGAATGGCGCCAAACTTTGGTACTTAAAAATCTCCATAGGCAACGCTTTAATTTTTTTTACAGGTTACTGTTTTTGAGTTAGAGTAGGTCTAGTGCTAGAATTGTTGCACACGCTCTAACGCACCCGATGATACCTCACATGTAGGGTTTGAGCGGTGTTCACATATGTGGGCGGGACTTGCATGCGCGTTCGCTTCTGCACGCGAGCGACCGGGACAGGGGCGTTTTAAATTTTTTGTTTTATTATTTTATTTTATTTTTTTACTTAATTTTTTTATTTTTACACTTTTTTTGACATTTTTTTTTTTATCACTTTTATTCCTATTACAAGGAATGTACACATCCCTTGTAATAGGAATCGCTGTGATATGTCCTCTTTATGGAGAGATGTGGGGTCAATAAGACCCCACATCTCTCCTACAGGCTTACAAGCATGAAATCGGTGAAAAAAATTTCACCGATTACATGCCGACAGCCGCGATTGCGGCTTTGTTTGCTTCTGGGTACCGGGCGTGACGTCATAACGTCACGCCCGGCCCTCCGACGGTCATAGAGATGACTGTGACCATCTGGTCACCAGTCATCTCTATGGTACACTAACGAGCGCCGGCCGATTTGCTCTCGGGGCCCCCGATGGCACGGGAGAGCCCGGAGAAGCACCGGATGGCGGCGGGAGGGGGGGACGTCCCCTCCCGCTGCCTAGAAGAACGATCGAGCGGCGGAACCGCCGCTTTGATCATTCTTCTGGTGCACAGAATCGCCAGCTGAAGACGGCGATATCTGAATGATGCCTGCAGCTGCAGGCATCATTCAGATATCACCGCTCAAAGTCCAGGACGTCCCAGGACGTCCTACGGATCTGAAGTGGTTAAAGACAGTATTTGTAAATCCGACGGACTGTTTAAATGTTGAAAGCAGCAGCAAACCTGATGACCTTGCATGTTTGCTCATGTGACAAAACACCTCTGATTTTCACATTTAACATCTAAACAGTCCGTCGGATTTAAAAACACTGTATTTAAGGATATAAGCTCCGTTTGGTGTTGAAAATAAGTGTGAAATCTAAAACTCAGATGGGTGTAACAAAATGTCCGCTTGCCCCCTTCTCACTCTATCATTACTGTGCAGGAGTGTGGGGTGTAGCAAGATGGCGGCGACTGAACGTGAGCATTCTGTGATGGGGAGCAGAATGTGACAACACACCGGTATTCCCCTCCCGCGGGAGTAGGCGTAGCTGATCCTTTCCCCGGCGCCGCAATGCATTGTGGGACTTATTTGGAAGGTTTTCAGGGAGCACAGTGTCGTGGAACTCCGTGCGGCGTGTGGGGGCGTGGCATTTATGCAATCCGGTGACTTGTCGTTAAGGTTCCCCTAACAAAAAAGTTCCTTCAAGGACTGCGCAGGCGCAATCCTTACAGACGGAAATCTCCGAACCTCGCCGGCATCCAGACTCATTCTTTAACATCCCCGTGGATGTTAAAAAAAGAGCCAGGAGGCCGAGCGAAGCAAGGACGTGAGGCCGACTGGTCATTTTCCTCGAAATCCACGTCGCCCTGGATGCCGGCCGAGGTTCGGAGATTTACATCGGCAAGTTTGCGCCTGCGCAGTCCTTAAAGGAACTTTCTCGTTCCTTAGGAACCATAGTACCATAGTAGCCTGTCTCTTCACGTACTGAGCGGTGCTGTGTTATCTTCTTTTGTTGACGACGTTGCCATGACAACGAGGGCGGGAACTTTCAACGTCGCCGCCCGTTGTGATGGCAACCCTCAGTGCACCGTCAACACAGAGCATGTGCAGGATCGAGCAGAGAATGCTGGGAAGACAGCATTCTCCGGAATCAGGAAGTAGGTGCTTGTGGGCTTCTATTGCCCATAAGCAAAATGGAAACGTCCCTCGGATGTTTATATAAGTAATCGTTTGATCTGATAACGAAATGCTGGCACTGGGCCGGATTCAGAAAAGAGATGCGCCGTCGTATCTCTGAGTCCGGCCGTCGTATCTATGCGCCTGATTCATAGAATCGTGTTACGCATAGGTATCCCTAAGATCCGTCGAATCTTAGGCTGCAATCTTACGCTGGCCGCTAGGTGGCGCTTCCGTTTGTATACGCAAGGAATATGCAAATGAGGAGTTATACCGATTCAGAAACGAACGACCGCCCGGCGCTTTTTTTTTTACGTCGTTCGGCTTTTTCCGGCGTATATTTACCCCTGCTATATGAGGGGTATGTGCGGCGTATCCTATTTTAAGTATGGCCGTCGTTCCCACGCCGAGTTTTGCATTTTTTACGTCGTTTGCGAATACGGCTGGACGTAATTTACGTTCACGACGAAAGCATGACGAGTTGCCGACGTCATTTGGAGCATGCGCACTGGGATCCAGTCGCAGCCGGCGCGTGCGCTGTTCATTTGGCGCGGGGACACGCATCATTTAAATGATACAGGCCCCCTACCCGCCAAATTTGAATTCCGCCGGGTGGATTTACGCTACGCCGCCGCAACTTTACAGGCAAGTGCTTTGTGAATAAAGCACTTGCCTGAAAAACTTGCGGCGGCGTAACGTAAATCAGATCTTCATGACCCCCATCCCCTACCAATCACCAGGGCTGAAGCAGTTCTGCACATCTGGTTTAGCTCCACTACAATAGCATTGCCCTTTGATGCGTGTAAAAAGAATATATGCAGCACAACAAAGAAGCGTCTCTGGGGAATAACGAGGAGACAGACGTGTTATAATGTCCTTGCTAAGCCTACAGAGGTATCTGTATTGATCCGATAAGGCTTGTATTTCACAATAAATATAAAAGAGCTCCATCTTGGAAGAGAGTGTTGTCACCGCGGTCAAGCAGTTGCCAGTTGTGGTTTTTTGAGTGTAGGTTGGATTATGGACAAACTCGCAACCATTTACTGAAAATTTCAACCAGCATTTCATTCATAAATGATGGAAAGGGTCAAAGCAACCGATCGACGGGCTTTATATTTTGCACATTTTTTTTTTTAGTGATGTAGCGCCCTCCTATTTAGCCAAACTGCTAAGCTAACCTCGGATCCCATTCGAAACATAGTGTGTACGCAGGTGTCTGGGGATAACCTGGTGGAGTGTATAGAGGCGGGCGAACTAGGTGCTGAGACCCAATACCCCACGCTCGTACTTATAGATCGGATATGGAACAAAACTAAACGGCACCTGCAATACACAGGATACATAAACTGGTTGCGTAAATGGAACAACCGTAATTATTTAGAACTCAACAAATTACAAAACTTCTCCAACTGGTCAAGACAGGGAGTGAATTATATACCACAACTATATTGTGGAGGCGTACTCCGGGACTTCCAGTCCCTGTGTGTGGAATTTGACTTGCCCAAAACGTCGTTTTTCCAGTACCTACAACTTTGACACGCCATTGCGGTGCACTGCAGGCTACGACCTCCACATGGGAGCTCACTAGACCAGTGGTGCTTACACAGCTGGCTATGGCGTCATCCAGGAACAAATTTCGTCTTTGTATAGCTCCCTTCTTTGTCACGTCTTTTAACTAGTTGCCGACCGCGCACCGTCATTATACAGCGGCAGGTCGGCTCTCCTGGGCGAGAGCCCGTAGCTATACGTTGGCTCTCTTTGCGGCCACTAGGGGCTCGTCCGTGACTCCCGTGAGAGTGCCCGGCGGGCGCGATCGCCGCCGGGCACTCGCGATTGCTCGTTACAGAGCGGGGACCCCGGGAGCTGTGTGTGTAAACACACAGCTCCCGGTCCTGTCAGGGGGGGAAATGCTGATCCTCTGTTCATACAATGTATGAACAGAAGATCCGTGTTTCCCCTAGTGAGTCCACCCCCCCCCACAGTTAGAACACACCCAGGGACATACTTAACCCCTTCCCCGCCCCCTAGTGTTAACCCCTTCACTGCCAGTGGCATTATTATAGTAATCCAATGCATTTTTATAGCACTGATCGCTATTAAAATGCCAATGGCCCCAAAAATGTGTCAAAAGTGTCTGAAGTGTCCGCCATAATGTCGCAGTACCGAAAAAAAAAACGCTGATCGCCGCCATTACTAGTAAAAAAAATATATTAATAAAAATGCCATAAAAATACCCCCTATTTTGTAAACGCTATAACTTTTGCGCAAACCAATCAATGAACGCTTATTGCGATTTTATTTTTTTTACGAAAAATATGTAGAAGAATATGTATCGTCCTAAACTGAGGAAAAAAATTTTTTTGTTTTTTTTTATATATTTTTGGGGGATATTTATTTTAGCAAAAAGTAAAAAATATTCATTTTTTTTCAAAATTGTCGCTCTATTTTTGGTTATAGCGCAAAAACTAAAAACCGCAGAGGTGATCAAATACCACCAAAAGAAAGCTCTATTTGTGGGAAAAAAAGGACGCCAATTTTGTTTGGGAGCCATGTCGCACGACCGCGCAATTGTCAGTTAAAGCGATGCAGTCCCGAATCGCAAAAAGTGCTCTGGTCTTTGGGCAGCAATATGGTCCGGGGGTTAAGTGGTTAAGCGTTGACTTTGAGGTGTATTGCTGGCTGGGGAGACGACAGAGGACATATTTCTAAAGAGGAGTGGGACGCAATACTGGGCAATGTTCTCAAAGTGTCGCTCTCCTGGCCTCAGAAGCTCACCCAAATTTTCATTATTCACCGTACATACCGCACTCCTGAAAAGTTACATAAATGGCACAGAAGAGATGACCCGCTTTGCCCCCGTTGTTCGGTTGACAACGGGAAACTTGTGCATTTGCTTTAGCGATGCCCGAAATTGCAACGATATTGGGCTGCGGTGATGGTCACTATTAATAGCATATGGAACCTTAACTTTAAGGCTGATCCTAAACTTTGTCTGTTGGGCTGGCTAGATGAGGAATTATACCTGCCGCAAACGTTTATTGCCATTATTAGGGTCCTGTTTTTGGCCAGGAAACTTATTGCCAGAAAGTGGTTGTCTGCAATAGCCCCCACACACTCAGAATGGATTGCATCTGTAAACGATTCTCTTATTAGGGAACAACTCGCATACAAACACCGGGGTAGTTCGGGGAAATTTGAAAATATCTGGGATCCCTGGTTGGACGTCCCAGGTCTGGCACCATTGTGACTTGTACAAAATAGAATTTTGGGGGGGCAGACCCACACCAGCTACTACATCGTCCTAGGCGTTTATGCTTGATGGGAACCAATGGAGCTAGTGAGAAGGAGAGGAGCCAACAATGTTCCCACACTGTCTCCCAGAGGGAGGCCAATATATATTTACAGGCCCCTCCGGAGGTAGATTGTTTTTCCTTGTTGTATGCTTTACCCAACAGTTTAATGTTTATGACCAATTTGGGCCGCCCCCCACTATTTTGGGGAGACTGGCACCCTGGTCTGCTCCATGACCCCATTCGGGTCGACAGCAGAGTAGGGGAGAGTGCAAAGTGGAGGACACACATAATCTACTTGGGTCCTTGATCCTACGCACATGACTGATTTCATGTACCACTGAATAATTGTCTTCAGACGTATGTGTTGGAACAAATGCTATACTGGAGTGAATGGTTATGCTGTACGGATATTTCTGTGTCCTCAAAGGTATGTTGCCTTTGTTTTTTGTAGCGCATTGAAAAATGTATTTGTGTTTTTTGTGTTTGTTTTTCAATAAAAACTATCTGATTTAAAAACTGCTAAGCTAAATTTTTTATTTTTAATTTTTGTCCTCACTGCAGTCGGTTAGAACAGTGATCTATTATTTTTGTCACGTCAGGGTTTTCCTAGCCGGGTGTCTGATCATTCCTACCTGCTTCTGGGAGAAGCTTCAAGAATATAAAGCAGGAGTATAATGACCAGGATCAGTATTATGCCCCAGCCAATCCCTGGAAGGAAGGTGTCCAGAAGGTGGCTGGGAAAGTGATAAATGTTTGGGAGGCCTTTCCAGCGTTTTTCTTTTCTCCTGGGAGGGTTGCATTTCTCCTGGAGCCGCTGCCTCTGGGAGATGGCAAGAGATGCAAATTGTTGCCTGGGCATCAGCAAAAGCTGGGCTTAGGGCCTGGAGAAGATTACTAATGTTTTTTTTTCCTGGAGGGCATTGTCCTGAATCCCTTGTCTGGAGAATGATCTTTTATCTCCCTCATGGAGCGGAAGCTTGGTGGCAGGCAGTTCCTAGGACAGTGGTCATCAACCCTGTCCTCGGGGCCCACAAACAGGCCAGGTTTGCAAGACAACTGAAATACATTACAGGTGATATAATTTGCTGTTTAGTGATTGCAGTATTCTAGTCTGCATCTCCCCAAGGTAATACATAAAACCTGGCCTGTTAGTGGGCCCTGTAGTCTGCTCACATAGTGAAATACAATACTTAGAACTTCATCTGACTGGTTAGATGTTTAATTGCACAGACGCACACATACCTGTCCGTAACATCAAAGGAAGTGAGGGGAATCCCCTATAAGGCAGGTGTCCCCAATTTGACCTCCCTTCCTGTTCTGGTGATTCCCCCCCAAAGTGATGGGTGCATGATGATAAAAGGGGTACTTTACCCCCTATTATTAGAAAGATCTGTGAGGGAGGGGTGATCACATACAGGTGTATACCACCCCCCGCATATTACCTTTATATCACACTCGGATGTACACCATTCCCCCCCCATATAGCACACTCTCACCCCAGCCTCTCTCTATGGATGGAGATCTCTCATGCGCTCTCTATGGAACTCTGTGTTGCACACTTGTCTAAAGGACGTGTCTCCTAGGAAACAGGAAGAGGGGGGCGGTGCTAATTTACTGAAGACGGTGCAGCCCCGTGTAGTGGGCAGGGCTTTAGTTCACAGAAGCTATTGCAGTCTGAGTGGTGGGCTGAGCTTTAACGCACAGAAGGCAGGCAGCGGTGTCGTTGGGGCGGAGCTTCAATTTTAGTTCACAGAAGCTATTGCGGCCTGCGTGTAGGCGGGGCTAAACTCTCAGAAGGCATACCAGCCTAGGGTGGTGGGCGGGGACTACTTTAATTAACAGAAGGCACTGTGTTCTGTCGATATGTGCCCAAGCCGCACTGCGCATGCGCCACACGGAACTGCCCATCAGCTGTTGTGACGGCAAGAGCCTGAGCTGGTGAGCGGGTGTTCTGTCAAAGGTTCCAACTTATCAAATTCTCCAACCGGATGGATAAGTTGGAACTTTTGACAGAACAGCGTGCTCGCCCCCCTCCCTTGGGACTACATCCATGCGGGGAGACACTGTGAACGTTTACATCGTCCCCTCGCAGGGATGTAGTCCCAAGGGAGGGGGGCGAGCAGGCTGACTAACCCCCAGCCAGAATGGCTCCGATGATGGGGGCAAGCTTACGGAGGAGGAACAGGAAGTGAGAAGTTCAAACAAAGAAAAAAAACATTTAGAAGGGTAATCTAAGAAAAATGTAAGTGATCCAACAATGCACTGGCTCAAAGGAACCTTTTTAGAAAATAAAAAACAAACCTTTACAACCCCTTTAATCCAACAATAATGTAATGTATTACAGCTTGCCAGTTCTTCGATATGGTGGCTGCATTGGCCAACCATTTTTATTTTATTTATTTTCACTTTTTTATTTATTATTTTTTTTATGTATGCTTACTTAGTCATTTTTCATAGGAATGTCTTTGTTACACCATAAAAAATCCCACATTGGTGGTCTATTCTTCTGCTTTGTATTTGTACCACAAAAAAAACATCATTTCATGACGGATTCCACGGCAGTATTATTTATGGCTTCAGCTGTATTTCATTTTAAGGTGTGCTCCTCGGTCCCAGTGGCACTCAGACGTCTAGTTTCCACGGTGATGCGCAATTACCGAGGTCCTAAATGAGTTTATTTAGGAAATTGAATCTTTTCATGCTGTGGAGATCTGGCTAATTTGCCAGACTAGGAAATGGGCATAAATGAGATAAATTCAAGTATAACGCAGGAGGGCAGGAACCTTTCATTATGTGCGCTCACATTAACTGTGCACGAGTTGATTAGGAGACAAAAAAAAGCCCAGTTTTTATTCTTTAATGCACATTTATCTTTATAAAATCGATTTCGCTATTAAACATGCCACTACATAATCTGAAGTGTCTGGATAGGGATTTGTGTGTTTCATTGGTAACCGTTTTATTTGTAACAGAAAAATGCAGGTTTTATCTTTTTTGATCGTTAAAGTCCTCTTCCCCCTCACTCCTACGCCCCCCATCTCTCTCACAAACCAACATTTTATTTTTTATTAATACCTTTTTTTGGGGGGGGGGGGGGGTACTCTCCCCACACTTACAGGCAGTGTTCATTTAGGCCCCATTCACACCTAGGCGTTTTTACGCCTGAAGCGCACTGCTCACAAACGCCAGAGGGGGGAATTAACATTATTCCCTATGGTGACTGTTCACACCTGAACGCCCAAACGCCTGTCGCGCGAAGCTCAAACAAGTCCCGGACTTTTTTTTGTCGCGCGAATCGCGCGACAGCGGCGTTTGAGCGTTTTTTTTCCCCCATAGAAAGTAATGGGAAACACGCGTATTGAGCGTATCGCGCGACAATGGGCGTTTGCTATGGGCGTTTCGTCGCTTTAATCAATAGAACTTGTCGCCCATGCAGAAGATTAAAAAAAATCTACCAACATAGCAACAAGTGATGAAAAGATGATAATTTTTCCTATTGGCTAAAATAAGAAACGCCGAAGTACAAAAACGTCGCACGACGCTGTATGCAAACGCGCAAATAAGCATGAATACGCGCGAAAAAAAACGCCCGAAAAAACGACCGAACGCCCTACGCTCAGGTGTGAATGCAACCTTAGACGTCAACATTTCGATTTCGTTTTAGTCAGTCTTTTGACTAAAACGCCATTTTAGTTTGTTGTATTTTAGTCTACTAAAATTTCCAGTACATTTTAGTCAACTAAAATCTAATGGGTTTAGTTGAATTGAAATGCATTATCCACTTAAAGGGGTTGCATTAAGGTGAAAAAACACCTTGCAGTGCCCGCCCCCCCCCCCCCCATTTTACTTACCTGAGCCCCGAAATTTCCATGGGCACGATCCTGCGTCACTCTCTCTGAGGCTTCTTGGCTCTTCATTGGATAGATTGATAGCAGCGCAGCCATCGGCTCCCGCTGCTGTCAATCAAATCCAATGACGCGGCCACCGTGGGGGCGCTGTGCTGCGCTGCTATCAATCAAAATGCAACCCTCCCAGGAGAAAAGAAAAACGCTGGAAAGGCTTCCCAAACATTTATCACTTTCCCAGCCACCTTCTGGACACCTCCTTCCAGGGATTGGCTGGGGCATAATACTGATACTGGTCATTATACTCCTGCTTTATATTCTTGAAGCTTCTCCCAGAAGCAGGTAGGAATGATCAAACACCTGGCTAGGAAACCCTGACCTGACAAAAATAATAGATCACCGTTCTAACCGACTGCAGTGAGGCCAAAAAATAAAAATAAAAAATTTAGCTTAGCAGTTTTTAAATCGGATAGTTTTTATTGAAAAACAAACACAAAAAACACAAATACATTTTCCAATGCGCTACAAAAAACAAACAAAGGCAACATACCATTGAGGACACAGAAATATCCATACAGCATAACCATACACTCCAGTATAGCATTTGTTCCAACACATACGTTTGGCTGCGCTGCTATCAATCAAATCCAATGACGTGGCCACCATGGGGGCGGGGCCGAGTCATGCACTCGGCGTCTATGAATGCCGAGTGTATGACTCGGGAGCGCGCGAGCGTATAGTGATTGGTTTGCGCAAAAGTTATAGTGGCTACAAAATAGGGGATAGAATTCTGATATTTTTTTTTTTCACTAGTAATATGGCGATCTGCGAATTTTGTCAGGACTGCGATATTATGGCGGACACATCGGACACTTTTTGACACATTTTTGGGACCATTCACATTTATATAGCGAACAGTGCTATAAAAATGCACTGATTACTGTATAAATGTGACTGGCAGGGGAGGGGTTAACACTAGGGGGCGAGGAAGGGGTTAAATGTGTATCCTGGGAGTGATTCTTACTGTGGGGGGAGGGAACTGACTGGGGGAGGTGACCGATGCTGTGTCCCATATGTACAAGGGACACAGCATCGGTCTCCTCTCTCCCTGACAGGACGTGGAGACAGAGCTCCACGTCCCTGCTCTAAAACTGGCGATCGCGGGTACCTGGCGGACATCGCGGCCTCCAGGCACGTGCATCGGCATCGCGGTGGCGCGCCGCCCCCCAGTGGCCGGAAGACCCAAGGCCGTAAAAAGACAGCCTCCTGGATTTATAGAGCCACCTGGAGGCCGTCTTTTTACTATGGCCTGAGACTTAAAGGGGTGGTTCACCCTAAAAACTACTTTTTTTTTATTACACTGGCCCCCCACATTACAATACGATTAAGGCTATTATTTTTTTTTTATGCTGTACATACCTTTGTACAGCATATTCACCCGTGGCTTCCGGGTTGCGAGTCCCGCGGGAGTGGGCGTTCCTAACATGTCTGTGATTGACGCTTTGACCAAAAACGAGCTCCCCCCCCGTCGCGTAAGCCGCGTCACGGTTGGCGAAAGGAGCCGAACGGCGAGTCGGCGCTATACTGCGCATGCGCATCGCCGTTCGGCTCCTTTCGCCAATCGTGACGCGGCTTACGCGACGGGGGGAGCTAGTTTTTGGTCAAAACATCAATCACAGACATGTTAGGAACGCCCACTCCCGCGGGACTCGCAAGCCGGAAGCCACGGGTGAATATGCTGTACAAAGGTATGTACAGCATCAAAAAAAAAATAATAGCCTTAATCGTATTGTAATGTGGGGGGGCAGTGTAATAAAAAAAAAAGTAGTTTTTAGGGTGAACCACCCCTTTAAGTAGTTAATTCTTCATTTAGGGGATATCAACTCTAGACCCTCCCATGTATTCATAAATAATAAACCTACAGAATAAGGACTGAAGATGTTCTATATATTCAACAAGGCAGAACGGGTGTTCTGATCATAGATTTCATTTAAAGTGATATTGTGGGGAAAAATAACACCTTTTTGTAATATTAATTTTTGGAAAAAAAAAAATCCGTAGGGCATGAATTGATTCATTACTTGAAATCTATAAAGCTTTTCATGCTCCTTCATTTTTTACCCTTGAATGTGCTCTCTGATTAATTGGTTGGCTGGCCTTCCCATAACATCTGAGCTTTGTGTTAATTATCTGCCGCAGACAGCGGCGCAGACTGTCACTCACACAATCGTTCCCTTCATAAACAAACCGGCTAGGGACTCCAAAGCCAAAGGTTTGACGTGTCAGGGAAGTGTTGGCCACTTAACTGCAGCAGTATTCATAGTAAAGATAGCGGTCTCCACCAGTTTTACAATTTCACGTTTATATGGCAGATATACTGCATTTGTTTTGTTTTACATTAATTAGGTCCTTGCCTATAGAGTTTCTTCTCATGGAAACCTTCTTTTTTTTTTTTCTAGTAAGGAAGTGCCTATGCATAGCCGGCCTAGTGCATAAACAAAGAAGTCAGGGCCTGATTAAAGCTGGAAATACGCCAGTAATCTTCCCAAACCTTCCTACAGAAATTCAGAAAAATCATTCTCGGAGCATTTGACCTTGCCATCCTTGAATCAACAAATTTAATTTGAAAGCCTTTCTTCCGTTCAGACCTGCTACTCGAATGGAATCCCAAATCTATTAAACAGGTTTCTTTTGGGCCTTGACCGCTTGCCGACCAGCGCACACAGATGTACGTCGGCAGAAAGGCTCGTACAGGCACATGGGCGTACCTGTACGTCCCTTTAAATTTGCTGACGGTGCGCGCGCCCGCCGCGTGCTCTGTGATCGTGCCTGCGGGTCCCGCAGACTTCATGTCCGCCGGTGTCCCGCGATCCTGGCACGGAGAGGCAGAACGGGGAAATGCCTATGTAAACAAGGCGTTTCCCTGTTCTGCCTAGTGACATGACGGGGATCTACTGCTCCCTGTGATCTGTAGCAGTGACTGCTGTCATGTCAGTGGTAGCCCACCCCCCCCCCCCACACAGTTAGAATCACTCCCTAGGACACACTTAACCCCTTCATCGCCCGCTAGTGTTTAACCCCTTCCCTGCCATTGTCATTTATCATTTACACAGTAACCAGTGCATTTTTATAGCACTGATCGTGATCGCTGTATAAATGACAATGGTCCCAAAATGGTGTCAAAAGTGTCCGCTATAATGTCGTAATCCCGATTAAAAATCTGATCGCCACCATTACTAGTAAAAAAAAAAAAAAAATAATAGAAATTCTATAAATCTATCCCCTATTTTGTAGACTCTATAACTTTTGCACAAGCCAATCAATAAACGCTTATTTTATTTTATTTTTTGAGGTAAAAAACTTTTTTTATATTTTTTTTGGGGGGGGGGGGGATATTTATTATAGCAAAAAATATAGATTTTTTTCAAAATTGTCGCTCTATTTTTGTTTATAGCGCAAAAAAAAAAAAAGCAGAGGTGATCAAATACCACCAAAAGAAAGCTATATTTGTGGGAAAAAAAGGACGGCAATTTTGTTTGGGAGCCACGTCGCACGACCGCGCAATTGTCAGTTAAAGCGACGCAGTGCCGAATCGCAAAAAGTGCTCTGGTCTTTGGTCCGGGGCTTAAGTGGTTAAAGTAAAACTAAACCCTTGCTTTTTTTTTTTTTTTAAAGCCTGCTCCTTTACAGTAGTTTAGCATGTATTCACTAACCTTTTTCTTAATGTTGCTTTCTAAAATGCCTTTTTTGGGGGTCCGTTTTTCCCAACTTTCAGTCGGTCCTTCTCCCAGATGGGTGCCCCTTCTGCAGTACCGTTCTCAAGGGGGCACCCGTGAGTGCATGCTCCCACCACTGAGACTACATTCCTGCGGGGAGACACTGTCTGCGCTCGCAGGAACCTGAGGCGTGGACAAGGATGACGCTATAGCTCTGCCTCCCATGTCCTTTGATTGGCATGGGAGTCTGGAGCTCTGGACTGCAGTCCAACCTTTGTTCTGCTTCATGTGCCCAGCAGAAGACGGGTGTGCTGGGAAGGCGGGGATGGGCGGGACTACAGGAGAAGGTATATGCCCAGGCCCGGATTTACTCCCTTTGCCACCCCAAGGCCGGGTCCTTCAATGCTGCCCCCCGCCTGCGCAGTACAGGGGGGACATTATCCGCCGGGGGTCTTTTTCGGCAACACACAAAGGAGAGAAGGGAGAGGTTTGCTGCCGAATATGACATTGAGAGGCGGGGGGGTGACATTGAGAGCATTGGGGGGTCTGACAAAATGACATTGAGAGCCAGGGGAGGGGGGGGGGGTTACTGCTGCCGAAAATTACATTGAGAGCCATCTCACCTCCTCTTCCCTCTGTTTTCTCTCCTCTCACCATCCGTGACAAGACAGGGGGGGACTCCGGAAATAAAAGTGAAAGTGTCCTCTTCTCTCAGCCGCAGTGCTGCCCCTGCAACCACTGCCGCCCCGAGGCCTGGGCTTGTTGGCCTTGTCTGTAATCCGGCCCTGTATATGCCACCGGCCATTTGATGGTTTGACAGTTTGGTTGAGGACACAAGTGTAGCAAGGTCTTTTACCTCTTTTAGTCTAATAAGGACCTTCAAGGCCAAAGATAGCTGACATCCTTCCATATGTGGCGCGTTGTGAGGCACAGTGGGTGCAAAGATGGTGAAAGTCATTGGGCACCAGACACTAGACTTGTGCACAACGTAAAAATTTGTTTCATTTTAGTTTAGTTTATTTTCCGTCCTGTTGATTCGTAATCATTCATCATTTTGCTAAACGGGATTTTTCGTGTTCGGACTAATTCGTATTTTTGCAAGCGTCATTTTTCGTTGAATCGGAATGATTCGTATTATTGTAAGCCTTATTTTTAGTTGATTTATAATTCGTACTTTCGGTAGAGTACATTGTTTTTCGTTGATTCGTAACTTTTTTTTTTTTTTTTTTTTGGTTCGTTGATTCATAATTTTCCGTATCTCTCTCACAATGGTTCTGCCTAACGTGCTTCGAATGGATTTGTACTTTTCTAAATACATTGCGGTTATTTGTAACGATTCGAAATCTCGTATTTTACTTTAGTTTTTGACATGCAGCTATAGACTCCACCCCTGTACACCATTTTGAGAGGGATGGTGTACAGGGGCAGTGAGGGAGGAGCAGAGAGTGTTATTGTTATATGTTTGGGATCACAACAAGTCTACTTGCTGTTGAATTAGTCCGTATTAACGCAACAACGAATTATGCCGAAGGCATTCGCTATTTGCAATATAATTTATTTCGGATTTGGTTTTATTCATAATTTCTTTGTTCGGAAACTCGAATGCTTCCGAGCCTCCAAAAGTTGCTAAATTCGTCCGAATTTCGATTTGTTACGAAACGAATTTCACAAGCCTACCAGACACTTCTTGGATGTAAAAGAGGTTTTCTTTTGAGAGTCCTTTTATATATTTTTGGGGGGAAAGAGGGCCAGGATACCTTTTTAGATGGTTGCAAACTCAATTGGCAGACTCCCAATAGGAGGACAGCAGTACAGGGAAAGACCCCAGAAAGGTGCCACTTCTGAAAAAGGCTGGATTTCTGTCTCCTATGGTAACGGTAGAAGAGAAAAGTGCAACAAGGCCAAGCTTAGGCAGAAATCGATAGATCCCCATCAATCGACCAAGATAATTACTCTTGGCAGGTAAATTTGTGAGGAGCTCCCTGACTAAACTCTAGGGGGCTACACAAGCAAATGTGACTGGTTTTTGATATAGACAGTTGTCCCAATACTTTTGACAATGTAGGCCCGGATTCACAAAGCACTTACGCCGGCGTATCTATCTCGAAGTGTAACTATGCGCCGTCGTATCTGTGCACCGTGCCCTAAAAATAGGCTTCCTACGACCGACGTAACTTGCCTACGCCGTCGTATCGTGGGCGCATGTTTACGCTGGGCGCATTTGCCGCTCCCATTGATTTTCTATGCACATATGCAAATGAGGGAGATACGCCGATTCACGAACGTACTTGTGCCCGGCGCATAACATACGCGGTTTGCGTAAGTCGTACGTCCGGCGTAAAGTTATTCCCCATATATGAGGCGCAACTCATGCTAAGGTATGGACCAGGGAACACAGCCGTCGTATTTTACGTTGTTTACGTAGTACGTGAATAGGGCTGGGCGTAGGTTATGTTCACGTCGTAGGCAGTGATCCGTCGTATCTTAGGGAGTAGTTCCGACGCGATTCTGAGCATGCGCCCACGGGACGGCGCATGCGCCGTTCGTTTTAAGTACTTCTATGGCGCTTGGCCCATCATTTGCATGGGGTCGCGCCTCATTAGCATGGCTCACGCCCACTTCCACCTACGCTGGCTTACGCCGAGGAAACCCAGCGTAGATTTGAGAGCGAGTGGGAGCACTGGCTTCCTGAATACTGTGCTTGCCTCTCTGCGCTGCGTCGGCGTAGCGTATATTCGATACGCTACGCCGGCATAAATATGCGCCAATGTATGTGAATCCGGGCCATAGTGTGTGTGTGTGGATCGAGAGAGAGAGATATAGAGAGATGGAGAGAGGGATATAGAGAGATGGAGAGAGGGATATAGAGGGATGGAGAGAGGCATATAGAGAGATGGAGAGAGGGATATAGAGAGATGGAGAGAGGGATATAGAGAGATGGAGAGAGGGATATGGAGAGAAGGATATAGAGAGAGAGAGGGATATAGAGGGATGGAGAGAGGGATATAGAGAGATGGAGAGAGGGATATGGAGAGAGGGATGGAGAGAGATGGAGAGAGGGGTATAGAGAGATGGAGAGAGGGGTATAGAGAGATGGAGAGAGGGATATAGAGAGAGATGGAGAGAGGGATATAGAGAGAGATGGAGAGAGGGATATAGAGAGAGATGGAGAGAGGGATATAGAGAGAGAGAGAGAGGGATATAGAGAGAGAGAGAGAGAGAGAGAGAGAGAGAGAGAGAGAGGGATGGAGAGAGGGATATAGAGAGAGAGAGAGGGATATAGAGAGAGAGAGAGAGAGAGAGAGAGAGAGGGATGGAGAGAGGGATATAGAGGGATGGAGAGAGGGATATAGAGGGATGGAGAGAGGGATATAGAGGGATGGAGAGAGGGATATGGAGAGATGGAGAGAGGGATATGGAGAGATGGAGAGAGGGATATGGAGAGATGGAGAGAGGGATATGGAGAGATGGAGAGAGGGATATGGAGAGATGGAGAGAGGGATATGGAGAGATGGAGAGAGGGATATGGAGAGATGGAGAGAGGGATATGGAGAGATGGAGAGAGGGATATGGAGAGATGGAGAGAGGGATATGGAGGGATATAGAGAGATATGGAGAGAGGGATATAGAGGGATATAGAGAGATATGGAGAGGGGGATATAGAGAGATATGGAGAGGGGGATATAGAGAGATATGGAGAGGGGGATATAGAGAGATATGGAGAGGGGGATATAGAGAGATATGGAGAGGGGGATATAGAGAGATAGAATTTGTTAATTTTCTGGTCTTTCCTACCAGAGTTTGCAAAGTACTGTTGGACAAGTTAAACTTTCTGGTAGGATGATCCGTCTATACTTTAAGTTTAGATATCCCAAAAGTGGGCCGAGTCATGATCAAAGAGACCTTTTGGAGAGACCTATCAAGAAGTGTCAGGTCGGAGTCTTCATTTTATAACCAATGTAATTTATGCAAAGCAATAGCGCTGGGATTATGCCTTTTCCTTAAGCCTCCTCCTGTCTAGTATGTGATAATTCTGCTTTCTCTATGGACAAGTCCTAGGCATTTAGTCAGCACTTTTAAAAGGCTTTTCAATGTGTTTTTTTTTACATTACACGTTGCTGTCAGGGGTTGGTGTTGTATAAAAAAAAAAAAAAAACTGCTTTCGAATGGAAAACCGGTATTAAAAGCTTTGTGTAATACCCGCTTCTCACGAAGTGTGGTTGAGCTTGTTTTATACACCTACAGTATCTCGCATGTTGTTCATGTGACAACACTGAAGAAATGACACTTTGCTACAATGTTGTGTAGTGAGTGTACAGCTTGTATAACGGTGTAAACTTGCTGTCCCCTCAAACTAACTCAACACACAGCCATTAATGTCTAATGCACTGGCAACAAAAGTGAGTACACCCCTAAGTGAAAATGTCCAAATTGGGCCCAATTAGCCCATTTCCCTCCCTGGTGTCATGTGACTCAGTGTTACAAGGTCTCAGGTGTGAATGGGGAGCAGGTGTGTTAAATTTGGTGTTATCGCTCTCACTCTCTCATACTGGTCACTGGAAGTTCAACATGGCACCTCATGGCAAAGAAATCTCCTGAGGATCTGAAAAAAAGAATTGTTCTACATAAAGATGGCCTAGGCCAGTGATGGCGAACCTTGGCACCCCAGATGTTTTGGAACTGCATTTCCCATGATGCTCACCTAAACTAAGCTGATGCGGGGAGAAGCCAAGACAGCGGCCGAGGGACCCCAGAAGACCAGGATTGGGGCCACTGTGTGCAAAACAAACTGCACAGTGGAGGTTATTTTTATTTATTTTTTTAACCACTGCCCATCCGGCCATCGATTATTTATGGCCACAAGGTGGCTCTAAAATGCCGAGAGGCCTTCAATGAACGGCCTCTGGCCTCCCGCCCACCGTGCCTGGCGGCCGCGATATCCGCAAGGCACCCGCGATCGTCGGTCACAGAGCCAGGGATGTGGATTTCTGTGTGTAAACACAGAGATTCACGTCCTGTCAGGGAGAGGAGACTGATGGTGTGTCCCTTGTACATAGGGACACACCATAGTACAGCGTTGCATGACCGTGCAATTGTTATTGAAAGTGACATGGCGTTGAAAATTAGCCTGGGCAGGAGGGGGAGTAAAAGTGCCCGGTAGGCAAGTGGTTAATCAAACCCTTACAGAACCACGTACAGTAGGTTGGTGCTGTACCGATAATGAGATCTGTGATTAGTCTTTTGTCGTAGACATACAAGTCCTAACAGAACTCCTCTGTATCTGATGTGGAAGTGTCTACACTCGCTCTTGTTTTCAGATGAATTCTGCCACCATCTGCTCGCTGTGAAATTCACTTGAACTTTTTTTTTTTTTATATTATTTATTTAAAGTTACACTAAAAATAGGTAGATTTCAAATAAAAACATGAAGTAACATTTTCCTACCCCAGAGACCCGTATTCAGCAGTTGCTCGCTCACTGATTAGTGCCAGCAGTCAGTCGCTTGTGGATCCTTTCCAGTTCTATTTAAGTGTCGGGTTTTGTAGACGATGATGTGGTTTGAATGCTTTTTTTCTTCAGATCCTTTTGGATGATGTGGTGGAAGGCGTGTGGGCTTAGCTTTTCTAACAAAACAAACTTTATCTGCCTCCTTTTTATTTTTTTATTTTTTTTATTTTTTTACCACTTAAGACTCGGACCTTTAGGCAGCTAGTTTGGACCTAGCTAGGACCTGGTCAGTTTTTGCGATTCGGCACTGCGTCGCTTTAACTGACAATTGCGCGGTCGTGCAACGTTTTTTCCAAACAAAATTGGCGTCCTTTTTTCCCCCACAAATAGAGCTTTCTTTTTTGTGGTATTTGATCACCTCCTGCGGTTTTTATTTTTTGCGCTTTAAACAAAAATAGAGCGACAATTTTGAAAAAAATTCAATATTTTTTACTTTTTGCTATTATAAATATCCCCAAAAATATATATAATTTTTTTTCCTCAGTTTAGGCCGATACGTATTCTTCTACCTATTTTTGGTAAAAAAAAAATCACAATAAGCGTTTATCAGTTGGTTTGCGCAAAATTTATAGCATTTACAAAATAGGGGATAGTTTTATTGCATTTTTATTATTATTATTTTTTTTGTACTACTAATGGCGGCGATCAGCGATTTTTTTTCGTGACTGCGACATTATGGCGGACACTTCAGACAATTTTGACACATTTTTGGGACTATTGTCATTTTCACAGCAAAAAATGCATTAAAAATGCATTGTTTACTGTGAAAATTACAATTGCAGTTTGGGAGTTAACCACAAGGGGGCGCTGAAGGGGTTATCCGTGACCTCATGTCTGTTTCTAACTGTAGGGGGTGTGGCTGTAGGTGTGACATCATCGATTGTGTTTCCCTATAAAAGGGAACACACGATCGATCACGGCGCCACAGTGAAGAACGGGGAAGCTGTGTTTACATACAGCTCTCCCCGTTCTTCAGCTCCGGGGACCGATCGCGGGGACTCCAGCGGCGATCAGGTCCCGCGGCACGGAGCTTCGGGCCGGGTCGCGGGCACGCGCCCCCGCGACCCACTGATGGGCGCTTGTGCCCAGCCGTGCCATTCTGCAAACGTAAATGTGCAGGAGGCGGTCCTTAAGTGGTTAAAGATGTGTTTTATATAGTATAATTTTAAAGATGGTTAAAGGAACCACTGGCAAAGGGTAGTCGCGCCTCTTAAATATGTGCATGTAGACTGTTTTACCGATATGGATAGATTTCTAGTTCTATATCATAATCTATATATACGAATGACTGATTTTTTGAAGGATTTCTATATCTATTGGGATCATCTTTGTTATGCAGACAGCAGTTCCTGCCCCCCTGGGACCGGCACGTTGTACTTTGTAGTTTATGTTCAAAAGTCCTCCTACGCACGTCCATGTTGCCTGAAGGCAATAGAGTCCTGATTGCCTCAAACACAGCTCTTCTACCATAAGGTGACAAATGTTACCTCTTGAAGAAATAATGTCCTCTTCTTCAGAGTCTCACTGCAACCCTGAGAGCCGGTTCACACAGAGGCAACACTACTCTGGGCACGACTTTGCGAGACGACTTCTGCGCGACTTTGTGAGATGACTTCTGCGTGACTTGGGGCGACTTACAATGCAACTTTTTTTTTTTTTTATATATATATATATACATACCAGAAGTGCCCCGTTGCTAAACAGATTGTCCTAATCTGCCACTTCCTGATCAGCGGTCCATCTTCTTTCTTCTCCTCCTTGCGCTGCCTCCTAGGGAATGAGGAAGCGGTGTCTTCTGGGACCTTGTGTGTGTCCCAGGAGACATCATCCATTCACGTAGCGCCCTGCGGCTCGCGGATGCGCAGTAGGGAATCGGGCGGTGAAGCCACAATGCTTCACTTCCTGATTCCCTCACCGAGGATGTCGGCGGGGCAACCGAGACCCGAGCAGGGCCGTTTGAAGAAATTAGGGGGCCCCAAGCAAACAAAAAAAAAAAACACTTTTCAAGTTGAGAAGGGGGGGGGGTTGATGGGGGTTGGGTTTGTCGGCTTACACTCTGAAGGTGTTATTTAATGATAACGCAGAGAAGACATTAGCCCCCAGGACTTGGTTTGCCTGTCAGGTTCCGAGACGGGCCTGGACCCGAGCGATTGCTCGGCTTCGGCTGCCATCATCGCGGGCACCCTGAACAGGTGAGTGTCCTTATTAAAAGTCAGCGGCTACAGTGTTAGTAGCTGCTGACAAGATCTGGTTCATGAATTCCTTTTTTGTTTTTCCCAATGTTTTTATAAATGCTTTGGAGAAAAATAAACCGATTTGGGGTAATATTTTTATTATTTTTTTGTGTTGATAACCTCTGTTGAAATGGAAAAAAATGACATCTATGGGAAAGGTACAATTTTCCAGTAAAAAAAGGTTGCTTTCTAGTCGGCCCTTGCCCTGGTTGCTCTGGAAACGTTCAGATAACTGATCTCTGGGGCCGATTATTCCAAATCAAAAAATTTTGTCACTGCGGAGCGTTATCAGACTGAGCCCATTACACATGACCCTGCCTGTGCCGGGATTCATCCGGAGGAGGAATAGGTAAATCCGCTTAGTGCCAAGTTGTCTGAGATTATCCGGCGTGGGTAATGTGCCACATGTTTATTAATACCAATGTAGGAGATAAATGATATTATACTATCCATGTTGGTGTGTAATCCATTGAAACGCTTGTTATGACCTTTTTATCTTTCTGTTCAGATAGAAATCGGGTTTAATTGTTCTTGTTTGAAGCAATCTGCTTAAAGTGTTCTCTATATTCAACAAAAAAATGAAAAAAAAAAAAAAACACTTTCCCCGACTTGTGCGTTCCCCGACTTGTGCGTTCCCCGACTTGTGCGTTCCCCGACTTGTGCGTTCCCCGACTTGTGCGTTCCCCGACTTGTGCGTTCCCCGACTTGTGCGTTCCCCGACTTGTGCGTTCCCCGACTTGTGCGTTCCCCGACTTGTGCGTTCCCCGACTTGTGCGTTCCCCGACTTGTGCGTTCCCCGACTTGTGCGTTCCCCGACTTGTGCGTTCCCCGACTTGTGCGTTCCCCGACCTGTTCGTTCCCCGACCTGTTCGTTCCCCGACCTGTTCTTTCCCCGACCTGTTCTTTCCCCGACCTGTTCTTTCCCCGACCTGTTCTTTCCCCGACCTGTTCTTTCCCCGACCTGTTCTTTCCCCGACCTGTTCTTTCCCCGACCTGTTCTTTCCCCGACCTGTTCATTCCCCGACCTGTTCATTCCCCGACCTGTTCATTCCCTGACTTAGTTGGTGTAGGTGGTACACTTTGTTGGAGGTGGGTCAGCCACACCCCATGACCTTTGACCTCTGGGAACCCGTCTTCTGAACTTTGGCCTCTGGGGGAGGTCCCTGTTCTAATTCCTGAGTCCTAGCCTTATTCTTCAATTGGAAACCCAAACCCTAACCCATCTAACCCTAACCCCCAAACTTTCTAAACAAAGGCCAGAATTCTGTCCTTCAGACTTTAGGAGGGCCAGACTCTGGCAGTAGAAAAGGTCCCAGCGTCGGTGGGAAAAAATAATGCCCCATTGTTTTAGTTGGAATAATTGCGCCCCATCATTGATGTCATTGGGCCTCGTTGTTAATTCAGGTACTTATATATAGTGCCGTCAATTCACGCAGCGCTTTACATATACATTGTACATTCGCATCAGTCCCTGCCCTCAAGGAGCTTACAATCTAAGGTCCCTAACTCACATTCATATACTAGGGCCAGTTTTAGACAGAAGCCAATTAACCTACCAGCATGTCTTTGGAGTGTTGGAGGAAACCGGAGTACCAGGAGGAAACCCACAAGGAGAACATGAAAACCCCAGGCAGGTAGTGCTGTGGTTGAGATTCGACCCTTTTTACTTCTAGGCGAAAGTGCCATCTTTGGTATCAGTGGGAGGAATAGTGCCCCGTCATTGGTGTCAGTGGGAGGAATAGTGCCATATTATTGGTGTCAGTGGGAGGAATAGTGCCCCATCATTTGTGTCAGTGGGAGGAATAGAGCCCCATCATTGGTGTCAGTGGGAGGAATAGAGCCTCATCTTTGGTGTCAGTGGGAGGAATAGTGCCCCATTGTTGGTGTTAGTGGGAGGAATAGAGCCCCAAGGGGCCATACAAAGATGAGACAGTTTGGAGAGGACTGCTGTAAAGAATAGAAGAGTTTAGTTTGGCTTTACACAGAATAACTACTCCCCACACAAGGTGTTTACTGAGCGTTCTAAATTGATTTGCATTATTGGTGGCTGTGCCAACATGGCCAGAAGAATGGTTAGGAAAAATAGTGCCCCACTGATGGTGTAGTGGGGAGGAATAGTGTCCCATCATAGGTGTCAGTGGGAGGAATAGTGTCCCATCATAGGTGTCAGTGGGGAGGAATAGTGTCCCATCATTGGTGTCAGTGGGGAGAAATAGTGTCCCATCATTAGTATCAGTGGGAGGAATAGTGTCCCATCATTGGTGTCAGTGGGGAGGAATAGTGTCCCATCGGTGTCAGTGGGGAGGAATAGTGTCCATCATTGGTGTCAGTGGGAAGGAATAGTGTCCCATCATTGGTGTCAGTGGGGAGGAATAGTGTCCCATCATTGGTGTCAGTGGAGAGGAATAGTGTCATATCATTGGTGTCAGTGGGGAGAAATAGTGTCCCGTCATTGGTGTCAGTGGGGAGGAATAGTGTCCCATCATTGGTGTCAGTGGGGAGAAATAGTGTCCCATCATTGGTGTCAGTGGGGAGGAATAGTGTCCCATCATTGGTGTCAGTGGGGAGGAATAGTGTCCCATCATTGGTGTCAGTGGGGAGGAATAGTGTCCCATCATTGGTGTCAGTGGGGAGGAATAGTGTCCCATCATAGGTGTCAGTGGGGAGGAATAGTGTCCCATCATTGGTGTCAGTGGGGAGGAATAGTGTCCCATCATTGGTGTCAGTGGGGAGGAATAGTGTCCCATCATTGGTGTCAGTGGGGAGGAATAGTGTCCCATCATTGGTGTCAGTGGGGAGGAATAGTGTCCCATCATAGGTGTCAGTGGGGAGGAATAGTGTCCCATCATTGGTGTCAGTGGGGAGGAATAGTGTCCCATCATTGGTGTCAGTGGGGAGGAATAGTGACAACATGGCCCGGCACTGAAGCTTTTTCTCTGGTAAGCAGTCATGTGTACACACATGGACACCTACTGTGTGTAATCCTATCCCCATATATACAGTATATGAGTCCCTAGACTGGGAAGATGCAAATTGTACTTAAATCAAAACGCATGTCTATGTTGCAATGCTTGTTGTCTACACAAGTAACAAAGCAGGACGGTGTGATGTGATCTGCACACTGGTATACATCGCTATAAACGCACAGCAATATGTGTCGTGTATTGAAGCATCAATTGCAATAAAAAATATTGCTTGCCAAAACGCACAAGGCTGTGTTGGAGTACAGGAGGAGACGCAGAGCCCCCCCCTCCCCCATGTCCCGCATCTACATGGTGTAACCTTAAAAGGTTTAACAACACTCTTCCAGCTGCTGTGTTCCGATATGAACTCTGATATTTTCTGTGCGGAAACTGGAAGTTATTAGTGACTTCCCTCCGGATAATCCATTTTGTTTTATGTCTTACATCCTTATGTTACAGATTAATGGAGTTGCTCCATGATAGAAAGCATGGATAACTTCCTTCAAAAGCTAATTTAATCCATAGAAATCGTTAGGAAAACATATCGCGCCGTAATGTTTGCAGATGTTTTGGCTCGGTAGGTTTTCATCACGATAAGGGTGGATATAGATGTGCCCTCCCTTTCCTCTGAAGCCTGATCTGCATTTGGATCGCACTTCGGAAGCTACTGAACGTTGGGTAACCATTGTTGCGGGTGCAAAGCATGGTGACTGCGGCATGTAAACAACCCGGTCTGCTGCCTATTGCAGCTTAACCACTTGCCGACCGGCTAACGCCGATATATGTCGGCAGAATAGCACGACTGCGCAAAGCAATGTACCTTGCTTTGAATTTGCCACCGTGCATGCACATGCGCGCCTGCCGTGTGCTCCGTGAGCGTGCCCGCAACTCCCGTAGACTCGATGTCTGCCGGGTGCCTGCGACCGTGTCACGGAGAGGCAGAACGGGGAGATGTAAACAAGGCATTTCCCTGTACTGCCTAGCAACATGACAGAGATCAGGTAATGACTAAGGCTCCATTCACACCTAGGCGTTTTGTCGTCTGTAGCGCGACGCTATTGCAGCCTGAAATACGCTGGAGGGGTGATTTAACATTGTCGGCTATGGAGATGGTTCACATCTCCACGCCGAATGCCGAAACGCCTTACGCCTGAAGCTCAAACCAAGTCCCGGACCCTTTTTTCAAGCGGCTTTCGGCGTTCGGCATACCCGACAATGTTAATCACCCCTCCGGCGTATGTTAGGCTTAAAAAACGCCGCGTTTTGTCGCGGCAAATCGTGGGACCAAACGCTACAATTTTTCGCGGCAAATCGCGGTAAAATACGCCGCGTTCAGATGTGAATGCAGCCTAAGAGCTGAAATTTGTGCGAAACGCGTCTACCTCTTTGTCCCCTGCTCCATCTGTCAACCACTTGTCATATGAAGCTTCAATAAAAGGATTTTTGGAAGTGCAGCTGTCCGGAATTATTTCTTCACATGACAGAGATCTACTGTTCCCTGTCATCTGGAGCAGTGATATCTGTCATGTCAGTGGTAGACCACCCCCCCCACAGTTAGAATCCCTCCCTGGGACACACTTAACCCCCTTCATCGCCCCCTAGTGTTTAACCCCTTCCCTGCCAGTGTCATTTACACAGTAATCGGTGCATTTTTATAGCACTGATCGCTGTATAAATGACAATGGTGTCAAAAGTGTCCGACGTGTCCACCATAATTTCGCAGTCACGATACAAATCGCAGATAGCCGTTATTACTAATAAAAAAAAATGAATAATAAAAATACCATAAAACTATCCTATTTTGTAGATGCTATAACTTTTGCGCAAACCAATCAATATATGCTTATTGCGATTTTTTTTTTTTTTTTTTTACCAAAAATATGTAGAAGAATATGTATCGTCCTAAATTGAGAAAAATTCTATTTTTTTATATATATATTTTTTGGTGCCCGTCGGATGCAGCCTCATTGGTGCCCATCGGATGCAGCCTCGACGGTGCCCATCGCCATCGGGTGCAGCCTACCAGTGCCTGGATCACAAAGAGCGGCAATATCCCGCTGTGTCACTGAGCTTGGATTTGAATTGCCTGGGCGGCCGCTGTAACAAAGTCCCGCCTCCTAGACCGTCTCATGTGCTGCACGTCGCGCTGATTCAATTTGCCGCCATTGAATCCGTGTGCCGTCTATCACAGGAGTCGGTCTAGGAGGCGATACTTTGTTACAGCGGCTGCCGAACGTTTCAGATCCAAGCTAAGTGACACAGCGGGAGATCCCCCGCTCTGCGTGACGCACACAAGGAGCTTCAGCGCCCCCCTTCTGCCTCAGCTCACGGTGCCTGTGCACCCGCCCAGGATCGGCCTTGGCGCCTGTAAGCACATGGAAATACCGGCCCTGTATTTGGTTTTTGTTCAGGAAATTACATTCATTCCAAAACAATGTTAAAAGCAAACTAGATTTTGAAGTATTTTTGAATGACGTCCAGTCATCAAATGTATAAAGAAGTTTTGTACAAATGTTTATAAGAATATTGGTGCCCACATTCGTTCCAAAATCGACTAATGTTAGCCAGCTTTAGATTGTAAATAAGTGACAAGAGTGGTGCCCCTGCTGTCCGTTCTTGAATCCCAACATTTATTACCTATTCATGACCGAGCCGTTGTAGTTGTCATTAATTACACTCGGGGCTAATGTGGGGATTAATTAGTTCCATGGTCACTGCAAGAGGATTTCAATTGCTAAATGGGAATTACATTCAGCCTCAGGGCATTGCTACACTTTGATCCTAGCAGCCTTTCTTTAATATGCCGTGACCCAAAGCAACCAATCAGATTTTGCCTTTCACTGATCTGACCCTAAAGAAGTAAAATCTGGTTGCTGTGCATCAAGCTTTGAACACAGTCATTGGAAAAAAATGTGATGTACCGAAAGAAATGCAAACGTGGGCATACATTTTTATTAAAGCGGAGGTTCACCCAAAAACACAACTTTGTACCATCCAAACTAGCATACTAGCATCAGCTACAGTATGCCTTTTTTTTTTTTGCGCTGTACTTACGGTTTAATCCGTAACTTTCGTTTCAGACTCCCGTGGGGAGTAGGCGTTCCTATGAAGAGTGGAACATGATTGACGGCCGGCTATGGCGCGTCACACGTTACGAAAATAGCCGGAGTAGGACTCGGCTCTTCACGGCGCCTGCGCACAGACTAGGAGCTGACTGCGCAGGCGCCGTATATGTCCGTGTCCTATTTCGGCTTTTTTCGGAAGGCATGACGCGCCATAGCTGGACGTCAATCATGTACCCCTCTTCATAGGAACGCCCATTTCCCGGCCGGAGTCTGAAACGAAAGTTACGGATTAAACCGTAAGTACAGCGAAAAAAAAAAAAAGGCATACTGTAGCTGACGCTTTTTTTTTTTTTTTTTAGGGTGAACCCCCGCTTTAAGCTACATAGGTTAATGCCCCCTATGTGATGAATTAAAATGAATAAACAAAAGTTAAGCAAAACATTTTTTACAACCAACCCCCACAAATACACACGCGCATGTGTCGGGGCGCCTTTGCGTGAAAACATTGATTGCGATACACACGTTGCATATCGCTGGGAACACCGAACTGAGAGCAATAATTTGAGCACAAGACTTCCTCCATAACACTAAACTGATGACCTATAAGGGGCTTTTGAAGAGTCGCCTATAGAAAATATAGGGTACTAAAGTTTGTCGCCATTTCACGGGCGCACACAAGTTTAAGGTTTGCCATGTTGGGTATCTATTTGGTGCAACCTCGTCTTTTATATTTTATCAAAATTTTGGATCGTTTATTGCATTTATTTGACCCTTTGTGTGTTTTTTTTTTTTTTTTTTTTTTTTACTGAACTATTGCGTTCCCTAGATCAGCCTTTCTCAACCTTTTTACCCCAGAGGAACCCTTGCAATTATGGTCACGTCTCGTGGGAATCCTTGCTAAAATCAATTCATTTGTGGTCAGTGAAAAAAATTATCCTTGCATTGATGGTCAATAGAAAGAATGCAACCCTTAGACCCCTTTCACACTGGAGGCGTTTTTTTTCAGTCGCTTTAGTGCTAAAAATAGCGCTTGTAAAGCGCCTGAAAAATGCCTCCCCTGCAGCCTGTGTGACAGCCAGAGTGCTTTCACACTGGAGCGTTGTGCTGGCAGGTTGTTTAAAAAAAAATAAAAGTCCCCCAATCCAAGCAGCATCTTTGGGCGCTTTAGGAGCGGCGTATACACTGCCCCTGCCCGTTGAAAAGAATGGGCAGCGGCGCCAAAGCACCTGCAGAGCGCCTCGGCAGTGGCGCTTTGAGGGGGCGCTTTTAATCCTTCAGCCGCTAGCGGGGGTTAAAAGCGCCTCACTAGCAGCCGAAAAGCGCCTCAAAAAAGACAGTTCTAGTTGGTGTATTCTGTAGGGTTCTTGTTGAGGACGTATTCTGTAGGACAGTGTTTCTCAACTTTTTTTTAGTCAAGGCAAACTCTAAAATTATGGACAGTCTTGAGACACCTCTAGATTCTAAAGTGCAAAAAAATGATTCTAATAGTCTTACATAATACATCAACATCCACACGTAGGTGAATTATTCTTTCAATTACAATACACTTTTGCACACTGGTATGGACTAGTATTCCAGTGTTTCTCTTCTCTCTTAGTTTTTCTCAATCACTCGGCTAATGTGAACCCAGAGCTGACAAAGAGGGGCAGGGGAAGGGGTCATTGGTTGTTAGGATGCCGGCGGCTAGAAGGTCGTAATGGTGCACAATGAAAACCTGTGGCTTTATGTAACTAAAAGGCTTCATCAACCTGCTGGCTCGTATACAATTTTGGTCAAATTTTAAGGCATTTTGGCATGGCACCCCTGAAGAAACCTCAGGGCACCCTAGTTGAAAATGGCTGCTGTAGGGTTAATGTTGATGTATTCTGTAGGGTTCCTGTTGATGATGTATTCTGGAGGGCTCTCGTTGATGATGTATTCTGGAGGGTTCTCGTTGATGATGTATTCTGGAGGGTTCTCGTTGATGATGTATTCTGGAGGGTTCTCGTTGATGATGTATTCTGGAGGGTTCTCGTTGATGTGTTCTGGAGGGTTCTCGTTGATGATGTATTCTGGAGGGTTCTCGTTGATGATGTATTCTGGAGGGTTCTCGTTGATGATGTATTCTGGAGGGTTCTCGTTGATTATGTATTCTGGAGGGTTCTCGTTGATTATGTATTCTGGAGGGTTCTCGTTGATGATGTATTCTGTAGGGTTCTCGATGATGATGTATTCTGTAGGGTTCTCGATGATGATGTATTCTGGAGGGTTCTCGTTGATGTATTCTGTAGGGTTAATGTTGATGTATTCTGTAGAGTTTTTGATGTATTCTGTAGGGTTAATGTTGATAATGCATTCTGTAGGGTTCCTGTTACTGATTTATTCTGTAGGGTTCCAGTTACTGATTTATTCTGTAGGGTTCTTGTTGATGATGTATTCTGTAGGGTTCTTGTTGATGATGTATTCTGTAGGGTTCTTGTTGATGATGTATTCTATAGGGTTCTTGTTGATGATGTATTCTGTAGGGTTCTTGTTGATGATGTATTCTGTAGGGATCCTGTTGATGATGTATTCTGTAGGGATCCTGTTGATGATGTATTCTGTAGGGTTCTTGTTGATGATGTATTCTGGACGGTTCTTGTTGATGATGTATACTGTAGGGTTCTTGTTGATGATGTATACTGTAGGGTTCTTGTTGATGTATACTGTAGGGTTCTCGTTGATGTATTCTGGAGGGTTCTCGTTGATGATGTATTCTGTAGGGTTCTCGTTGATGATGTATTCTCTAGGGTTCTTGATATATTCTAATCTGTAGGGTTAATGTTGGTGTATTTTGTAGGGTTCTTGATATATTCTGTTGGGTAAATTTTGCTTATTAATTCTGTAGGGTTCTTGTTACTGATGTATTCTGTAGGGTTAATGTGGTTTTGGATTTAAATATCTGGGAAGGTTTAATGTCAGGGCAGATGGCAAGAGGTAAGGACCAACTGGTGTCCAATCTGCTTTTGAAGCCATTAAGTTATCAAATTTCTGTCTGAGAGATGTGGGTCAATAGGCTACTAAACTGTACATTTTCCTTAGCCACAGGGCGTCCCGGGATTATGTTGATAACATGAGATTAGCATCTCTCTCCCTCTCTTCCCTTCTACCATTATCTGGTTGGCTTTTCATGGTGTTGTGTTTTTGTTTTGAAAAAGTTAATGTGCTCCTGGATATTGTCTGTTGTGTCTCATTTGAAACTGATGTAACTTGCCATAAGTAGGTTGCTTTTAAATGTAAAATGGCCCAGGGCTATGCAGTGCTGCCTATTGACTGCTAGACAGATTTGCCCTATTTCACTAGGCTATTTGCCAGTGAGGCATTTAATTTTCCATCTTCTAAAAGGATCTATTCATAGCAGACCATGACTAGTGAGTACGGGCACAGATACCTGGTATGTGGAGGCAACAGAGATTTTTTTTCTCCTTTTTTGAGATTTTCAGTGAAATGATCGGCTCAATAGCTGCAATGCAGAGCTTATGGTTAATGAATTATGTATGAACACCAGCCTGATTCACCAGTGCTGTGAGAAAACCTGCTTACCGGCTATTCCAACCACATGTTACAAAACTGCAAATCTCTTTGATTATTGATTGCTTTTTAATGAGTATCCATGTTTTGTTATCTCGGCGATGGCTCGTGCGACGGTGGGGGAGCTCAGACTTTTTGCATTAATGAGCCTTTAGCTTGTAATGCTCGGTGGGTAAAGCACTAATTTTGTTCTATTGAATTGGCATTTCCAGATGTTGCTTCAAATGATGTGGATTAGGTTCATCTCTGGGGATTTAAAGTTGTAAACCTCTGGGATGAAAAATGAACAAAGCATATCATTCTATAGTGTGCACTTGCCTTAATTCAAAGTACTTGGTGTGATTTCTGCCTTCTCTCTCATTCCTCTGCTATCTGCTTCATTTCTCACAGTGTATGCCAGAGGTCTCTAAACTTTTCAGAGGAAGGGCCAGTTTACTGTACTCTTTGAGGGAGGGCAGACTGTGGCCAATGCATAGTGCCTGTGGTTAGAAGGAGAAATAGTGCTCCATCATTGGTGCCATTGGGAGGCATAGTGCCTTATTATTGTCATTTGGAGGCATAGTGCCCCATCATTGGTGTCATTGGGAGGAATAGTGACTCATCATTGGTGTCATTGGGAGGAATAGTGACCCATCATTTGGTGTCATTGGGAGGAATAGTGACCCATCATTGGTGTCATTGGGAGGAATAGTGACCCATGATTGGTGTCATTGGGAGGAAATAGTGACCCATGATTGGTGTCCTTGGGAGGAATAGTGACCCATCATTGGTGTCATTGGGAGGAATAGTGACCCATCATTGGTGTCATTGGGAGGAATTGTGCACCATTGCTGATGTCAGTGGGAGGAATTGTGCACCATTGCTGATGTCAGTGGGAGGAATTGTGCACCATTGCTGATGTCAGTGGGAGGAAAAGTGCCTCATCATTGGTGTCAATAGAAGGAATGGTCCCTCGTCATGGATGTTAGTCGGAGGAATAGTGCTCCATTTTTGGTGTTCGTAGGTGGAATTATGCCCCACTGTTGGTGTCAGTGGAAGGAATGGTGCCTCATTGTTGGTGTCAGTAGGAGGAATAGTGCTTCATATCAGGGTAAAAAGTAGTCCCCCCCCCCCCCCCCCCAAGGGCCAGATAAAGGCAAGCAATCAGCCACATTAGGCCCACAGGCCACAGTTTGGAGACCACTGGCCTATGCCAGCACCACACAATCTCAGGAAACGGTCAACCCCCCCACCCTCCTCTAGCACACAGGAAGTGATTGGCCATCTCGGCTATGCATGTTTGCCTATGTGCAGATGGAGGGTGTCTCCATTCCCTCCACTCAGGTCTCAGATTACACTCTGCTCCATGCTCCATGCAGTGCAGTGTGTGAGATTAGATCTGCCCCCAGCTTTCTGTAGTTCAGAAATGTTGTAAAAATTCTGCACGTTAAACAAATGTAGAGGAGAGGGCTGCAGATAATCATGTACAACGTATGTAGGAGGATATGCGATAACATTGTTCAAGTGACAGGTCGTCTTTTACAGACGTTGAGGTTCTGTTAGACCCTTAATGTCTCCCCTGAACTCTGCCTTAGTAGATTGAGTACAGATTGTACTTGATCTGCTTACCTGGTCACAGACTGCCAGCTTCTGACTGCTGTAATCCCGGAAGTGCTCAGAGCAGATCACCTCTGGGTTCACACTTTGGAGGAGAGGTCGGATCTCTCCACCAGTAGCATCACTCTGACAGTAGGAGGGATAGAGCCCAAAAACCACAGGAGATATCTGCCCTGATCACTTCAACACCGTAAAGGGGATGGCTGATGAGATTTAAAACAAGCTCATGGCTCTGATTATGTTTCAACATAAAATACAAAGATGGTGGAGCCCTCTTGTGATTACTTTAACACACTTCAAGCACCATCCCTCATTCACAACAAACGTATTGTTCCTCCTGCCTTTGAGGCACGGGAGAGAAAATCTTTATTGTACAATTAAAATATTCAAAATTACCAATTTTTTGTATATGTCATGTACATGGTTGTCCATCTGGTGCATGTCATTAGCTCCTGTATTGCAAAACGTATCAACGAGTTTCGTGAATGATGAGAGTACCACTCTAAAAAACAGAAAGTTCAATGTGGTCAAACAGCGCTAAAAATTGGTAATGATTGTCCAATTTCAATAAAATAACGTGCAGGCATTCATCTGAAACGAATTAAGGAGATCAAGGTAGTGAAGATAGTTGATAGAATATCCTACACCTCTTCCCAGGATAAGTCACCACTTGTGGGGCACACTCCCCTTCGGGGTACTCACTCACCAAAAGGCATAATATAGTATACACTGAAAGGTATCTTTACTCTCTGGATCCTCCGTTTCTCAAGTAGGTATCAGGCAAAGGATAGGCTCCACATAAAAACAGAGAAGGGTACCAGACAATAGTGTAATCCCGTTTTTATTCCATAACATAAAGCAATCCCTTTTAAAACAACAGATCCCCGCTCTAAATGCACGTACCGCACAATAGATGGTAACACACGTAAGTCCTCGGTAAGTGAAGGTGTCCTCTGACCGGCATCCAATCTCCCAGGTAAACTTCACGTACAAACTTGCTGGCAGAAGTTTGCAGGAAACAGTCGCATGGAGAGAGAACACTCTGAGACGTACGCTTGGAGCGCACGCGTCACTTCCGGGTCGCCGTAAGAATCTTGCCCTGACCAGTTTCGCTGTCCAATCAGCTTCTACAGAGGGCGTGAACTGACGGTGAGAATCGCTACTATATATGCACAGCCCATTGCTTACGTAGCACATGTGGGCGGCGCAGCCTAGCAGCATCCACAATAACACCGATACGGAAGCCAAGAGGGCTCAGAAAGGTTTCTTTATATCGGGGATTTCAATCTTTACTGCACAAGTCGGTGGACAGAAAAATGACATTTCTTTCAATATCACTATTCTGTATATACAAGAGTCAATAATATAGAATGAGCATATAGTAATGCTTCAAAGTATATCATTAACACCTTGTCAAAAAGGGACTTTGTATTTAAAAAACAAAGTATCTATAGAAAAAGCGGATGTTATATGTAAAGTGCCCTGGGGTCAAGGATAACCGATCAGACACACCTCCTAAAAAACAGGAAAATACAATATAAACTTAAATGAAGGTTAATCCTACTATATACAATCTCATTTGCAATAAACTACTCGGTGTATATTTAGTAGGTGTATATAAATATTCCAATGACTGATTTAAAACACATTAAAGTACATTACATATAATTAAAAAATTACGTTATAAATATATAACAAGCACAGAGGCGATAGGTTTCAAACAAGAGACAATATTCAAAGCCAAGCCCAACTATATGTTTATGTTCCTAAATTTCATATTTAGCGGAAATCAATTCATAGAAACTGGAAAAATGAATAAATGATAGATAATAAAGGAGATAATATATTGATATCATAATTAATGTAATATTAAAAAATAATTAAAATTGTTAAAAATTTATTAAAAAATTATTAAAAAATTAATTAATTAAAAATCACTAATAAAACAATTGATATCCAATTCTACGTTGAGGCCTCTCGGAGCTAATGTGTCAATACAGTGGATCCATTTAGTTTCAAGCTTGGAGAGCTCTCTTACTCGGTTGCAGCCCCTCCAATTGGGGCTCAGATGCTCTATTCCCCAAAATTTCAATCCAACTGGATTTTCATCATGGAACATCTTAAAGTGTAGAGACACGTTGTGGTCCTTATAGCCAATCTTTATGTTGGCTATATGTTCCGCAATCCGTATCTTAAGTTTCCTTTTTGTACGGCCTACGTAGAGCAATTTACAAGGACATTCTAATACATACACTACATGAGTGGTGTTGCAAGTGATAAAGTCCTTAATCTGGAATATAGTAGTATTACGGGAAGTGAAATTATCGAGCCCTCTCATTTTGCATGCTACCTCTTTGCACGGGCCACATTTTCTACATGCAAAAAAACCGTCCTTTTGCCAAAAAGTGGCAGGTTTAGTAGGTGGGTCTAAGATTTTTTTCACAATCCTATCACCGTAATTCGGAGCTTTCCGATAAATAAAATTAGGTTTTACAGGAATCACATTTCTTAAAATTTTGTCCAACATTAAAATGTGCCAGTGAGCAATAAAAATCTTCTCCACTTCTCTATACTGTGAGTGGAAGCCGGAGACGAAGCTCCATTCATGATTAGTCAATGGTTTAGTTGAAGGTACATTATTAAGATTAGAGGAAGTAGGTAGAACAATCAGTTGTTCAATAATGACATCCAACTTATTTTCATTGTATCCCTTTTCCACAAATTTATTCTTTAATATTAGGGCCTGTGAGTGGTAGTCTTCATCATTGGAACAGTTCCGTCGGACCCTCATAAACTGCCCTCTAGGGATGTTTCTTAGCCAAGTTGGATGATGGCCACTTTGAGTTGGTAAGAAACTATTGGCATCGGTAGGTTTAAAATAAACTCTTGTTCCTAGTGTATCCTCATCTCTGTATATCTGCAGATCCAGGAAGTGTACACTTAATTTGTTATATTCACAAGATAGTCTGATATTTCGGTTATTATTATTTAGTGTACTTAGAAAGTTTTCCAACGAGGTCAAAGTTCCTGTCCAAATAAAAAAGAGGTCGTCTATATACCTACGGTATAATAATAACTCATCTATTTTTGTGTTAAAAAAAAAGTTTCGTGAATGACTCGCTTCCTCAGGAGCTACGCCTTTTAACATATATAGCTAATCTTTCAAGTCTACAAAAGTAGTTACAAAAAATAAATGTGCAGTTCAACCAAAGGTAATAATTATACATACAGTGCAATACCATAAAAAACTCTTTGTGAGTACATTGGCATTTGATCTAATAAAGTTACACATTCAAGTGCATGTAACAGGCCCAGTGCCAACACCGGAAAGCTGAGCTCTGAAGAAGAGGACTCTGCCCTTGAAACGTGTCAGCTGTGCCCCTGCGAATGGACACAATTCCTGAGTTGTTACTGGGCCTGTTGCATGCATTTGAATGCGTACCTTTTTATTGGAATTCGATTTTATCTAATAGTTTTTATGGTGTTGTAATAGTCCAGTGTGTCTTCTTCCTTTTCTTCAGTATTGACTGCATATGTAAAAAGGTGTGGATCCTGAGAAAGTGAATCATTTGTGAAACACGTTGAGCCAAAATGTCATACAGGAGCTAATTATTTGCACCGAATGAACAGCCTTGCACATGACCTATACAAAAGTTGGTCATGTCTAATTATGTTTTAATTGTACAATAAAGATTGTGAGGATTTCATCGACGATGTATGTATATCTGTGTGTGAACTCTTTGTGGCACACATAAAGGTTTAATTAAAAGGTTTAATTAAAGCGGATCTCCACTCTAAAGTGGAGTCCCGTTGATCGGAACCCTCCCCCCCTCCGGTGTCACATTTGACACCTTTCAGGGGGGAGGGGGGTGCAGATACCTGTCTACAGACAGGTATCTGCACCCACTTCCGGCCCTACGATACGGGCAAAGGACGGGTTTTTTCCTTCCTTCCCGTCCGTCCCCCCGTTGTATGCTGGGAACACTCGGCTCCCAGCACACAGCGGGAGCCAATCGGCGGGCGCAGCGCGACTCGCGCATGCGCCGTAGAGAACCGGGCAGTGAAGCCGGAGCGCTTCACTTCCTGGTTCCCTCACCGAGGATGGAGGGGGGAGCAGCAGGGTGACGAGCGATCGGCTCGTCATCTGCTGCGATCACCGCTGGACTCCAGGACAGGTAAGTGTCCTTATATTAAAAGTCAGCAGCTGCAGTATTTGTAGCTGCTGGCTTTTAATATATTTTTCCCGTGGCACATCCGCTTTAAAAAAAAAAAAATAACGTCATACTTGCTTCCACTGTGCAGTTCGTTTTGCAGAGAGTGGCCCCGATCCTTCAGTTCTGGGGTCCCTCGGCGGCTGTCTCGGCTCTTCCCTGCAATAGCTAACCCCCTCTCTGGGAAGCTCTCTCCCCAGGGGGTTAGCTTGCGGGCGCGCTCCCTGTGATGCACGCTGCATTCACAGACAGAATGCATGACGTGGTCCCGCCCACTGGCAGCCGCGTCATTGGATGTGAATCAATCTAGCCAATCAACGGCCAGACTCTGTGGAGAAGAGGTCGCCGGGGGACGCGCACAGCAGGTGAACGGGCTCAGGTAAGTAAAACAGTGGAGCTGATGGGCCCGTGACAGCGAGCTGTTTTTTCCCCTTCATGCATAGGATGCATGAAGGTAAAAAAACACAAACCCTTACAACCCTTTTAAAGTGTTACAAAGCCCTGGACCCTGCATTCAATCTATCTGGTCTCCCATAGTACGCAGAACATGAAAATTATTTTTATGGAATATAAACTGCTAAATACCTTTTTTATCATATGCAGTATATAGCAGTCTTGTGATTTCGATCAGTGTCTGGTTAAAGCTTGTAGGAGGAGTTTTCATTCTCTTCTGACTGTCCTATGAGGCTGCAGGACCCCTGACCCCTGTCTGGACAGTGCGGATTGGCCCTGTGCTGATCACACGCACCCTCCCAAGAAAAAAAGAAAAATCCCTAGTAATACACACCAAACTGAGCATTTGCAGAGTGCCCCCAAAGTTCTGTACTATCAGGAGATGGATTGGAGACAGTGGGAGAAGAGGAGGGTCATAGAAGACAGGATCAAACGGCACAATGCAAAGGATTAAAGTGGAGGTTCACCCAAAAAATAAATTTTTAACATTAGATTGGGCCTAATTACGGGAAGCAGAATCGGGTGTTTTTTTTTTTTTTAAATCAATGCAGTACTTACCGTTTTAGAGATAGATGTTCTCCGCCGCTTCCGGGTATGGTCTGCGGGACTGGGCGTTCCTATTTGATTGACAGCCTTCCGACCGTCGCATACAGCGCGTCACGAGTTTCCGAAAGTAGCCGAACGTCGGTGCGCAGGCGCCGTATAGAGCCGCACCGACGTTCGGCAACTCATGACGCGCTGTATGCGACCGTCGGAAGGCTGTCAATCAAATAGGAACGCCCAGTCCCGAAGACCATACCCGGAAGCGGCGGAGAACATCTATCTCTAAAACGGTAAGTACTGCATTGATTTAAAAAAAAAAAAACACCCGATTCTGCTTCCCGTAATTAGGCCCAATCTAATGTTAAAAATAAAAATTTCGGGTGAACCCCCGCTTTAACTCCTTAGGTTTCACAGTGTGTATAACAAGCATGCTCTACTGCATATACAGACTGATTTTACTGTTGCGGGTTTAGGATCACTTGAAAATACCATATTTTTTCTCCCTAATGCCTCATAGGCCGGAGGCACAATACGTAGTAGACATTGGCAGCAAAAGTGTTAATCTTTGCTATTGATGTGTGTGACGTCATCATGCAAAGATCAATAGAGCTCCCACGGGGCCCTCAAACAATAGAAGGTTGTGGATTTCTGGCAAAGGTTTGTGAAGATCGCCAAATTGTCTGAAATGGAGAAAAAAGCTTCTGGACGTCTGGCACATGAAAACACGTTGGGACATATTTATATACGATTTTTATTTTTATTTTTTTTGAGTAGAGGAATCCGGTCTCCGCATTAAATGCCCGACAGAGTAACGCATTGTCTCAGAAGGTTGTCATGGTAATAGAATTCCCAGAAATATGATGCAGTATTATTACTGACCCCTCTCTCTGCTTTGGGCAGTCAAGTGAAATGTAAAGTATGATTTTTGTTCTGTAAGCTGCACGAGGTTTTAGGATTATGTGGTTTTTACGATTCTATTTCATGGTACTGTAAGCGTGTAGCGCCCTGTACTCCACTTGTAATTGAGAATAATGGCTTGTGTCCGTGGCTGCACAGTCCTCCAACGTCTGAGAAAAAGTTCAGCGATGGCCAAAACTTTTAGGCCCGGATTCACAAAGGAGTTATGACGGCGTATCTCCAGATACGCCATCGTAACTCGGAGTGTGAGGCGTCGCATCTCTGTGCCTGATTCATAGAAACAGATACGTCTCACTGTTGCCTAGATACGAGTGGCGTAAGTCTCTTACGCCGTCGTATCTTGGGGTGCATATTTACGCTGGCCGCTAGGGGCGCTTCCGTATATTTCCGAGTCGAATATGCAAATGAGCTAGATACGCCGATTCACGAACGTACGTGCGCCCGGCGTATCAAGATACGTCGTTTACGTAAGGCGTCGGACCGGCGTAAAGTTACCCCTCATAAAGCAGGGGTAAGTCATTTTAGGTATGGACGTCAGAAACGTAAGAACAGCGTGGTATTTTACGTTGTTTGCGTAAGTCGTCCGTGAATGGGGCTGGGCGTAGGTTACGTTCACGTCGACTAAGCATTGAGTGGGTGTAATTTACTTTGAAAATTCGACGTAATACTGATCATGTGCGCGCATGCGCCGTTCGTTAAGCGCGTCATTTACGTGGGGTCACCATCATTTACATACAACACGCCCCTACCAGCCTAGTTTGAATTAGGCGGGCTTACGCCGGCCCATTTACACTACGCCACTGTAACTTAGAGCACAAGTCCTTTCTAAATATGGGACCTGCCGCTCTAAGTTACGGCGGCGTAGTGTATCTGAGATGCGCTACGCCCGCCTAAAGATAGGCTCTTCTTTGAGAATCTGGGCCTTATAGTTTTGGACCGGTGGAGGAGGAAGAGTATAACCCCTGTCAGGTTTTTATTGAGGACTATTTCCCCATTAGGGAGAGTTCCCCTTGAAGGTAATGGGGAATATCTCCAATAGGGACATATACTGCAGGAAAACCCTTTCTATTTAGTGAAATGGAGAAGCTATATATTTGTATATCCCAAACTGAAAAAAAAAAAACGTTTTTGGCAGGAGTTGGGGCTAAGTCTAACCTCCTTAACAGGGGACAGTCGCCTTCCCTTACCCACTTCTGTACACAGGCAACATTGTGTCATCGCCTTTCTTTACCATGTTCTGAACACAAGCAACAGTGCTTCACCTTCCCTTCCCTTCCTCTGTCCACAGGCAACAGCGCTTTACCTTCCCTTACCTTCCTCTGTTCACAGGCAACAGAGCTTCACCTTCCCTTCCCTTCCTCTGTCCACAGGAAACAGTGCTTCACCTTCCCTTACCTTCCTCTGTCCACAGGCAACAGTGCTTCACCTTCCCTTCCTCTGTCCACAGCTAACAGTGCTTCTCCTTCCTCTGTCCACAGGAAACAGTGCTTCACCTTCCCTTACCTTCCTTTGTCCACAGGCAACAGTGCTTCACCTTCCCTTACCTTCCTCTGTCCACAGGCAACAGAGTGAAGACCTTCCATTACTGTTGCCTGTAGACAGAGGAAGGTGCTTCACCTTCCCTTTCCTTCCTCTGTCCACAGGAAACGGTGCTTCCCCTTCACTTTACAGAGCTTCACCTTTCCTTACCCCCTTCTGTATACAGATAACTGGGCTTTACCTTCCTTTACCCTCTTGTGTCCACAGGCAATGGTGCTTCACCTTCCCTAAAGCCGGGTACACACGGGCCGAATGTCGGTGTGTATGTCCAGCAGCCAACCGACTCCCGGTCAGCACTCTGAGTCTGAGCCAATGGCAGAGATCACTGATTGGAGTGTTATCCCTTTCCCTCTTCTGTATACAGACAACAGGGCTTCACCTTCCCTTACCCTCTTCTGTCCACAGACAACAGTGCTTTACCTTCCCTTACTCTGTACACAGTCAACAAATTGAAGACCTTCTCTTACTGTTGCCTGTAGACAGAGGAAGGCGCTTCACCTTGCCTTACCCTCTTCTGTGTACAGGCAACAGGGCTTCACCTTCCCTTACCCTCTTCTGTCCACAGGCAATGGTGCTTCACCTTCCCTAAAGCCAGGTACACACAGGCCAAATATCGGTGTGTATGTCCAGCAGCCAACCGGCTCCCGGTTAGCACTCGGAGCCAATGGCAGAGAGCACTGATCGGAGTGTTCTCCCTTTCCCTCTTTTGTCCACAGGCAACAGTGCTTCACCTTGCCTTACCCTCTTCTGCCCACAGGCAACAGTGTTTCCTCTTCTGTACACAGGCAACAGTACTTCACATTCCCTTAACCTCCTCTGTCCACAGGCAACCCATTGATTCACCTTTCCTTATCCTCTTCGGTATACAGGCAACAGAGCGTCACCTTTGCCCTTTTCTGTACACAAGCAGAAAGAAACTGTTGAGCTTTACCTTCCCTTAGCCTCCTCTGTACACAGGCAATGGTGCTTCACCTTCCCTTACCCTCTTCTGTATAGAGGCAATGGTGCTTCACCTTCCCTTACCCTCTTCTGTATAGAGGCAATGGTGCTTCACCTTCCCTTACCCTCTTCTGTGTAGAGGCAATGGTGCTTCACCTTCCCTTAGCCTCCTCTGTACACAGGCAATGGTGCTTCACCTTCCCTTACCCTCTTCTGTGTAGAGGCAATGGTGCTTCATCTTCCCTTAGCCTCCTCTGTACACAGGCAATGGTGCTTCACCTTCCCTTAGCCTCCTCTGTACACAGGCAATGGTGCTTCACCTTCCCTTAGCCTCCTCTGTACACAGGCAATGGTGCTTCACCTTCCCTTAGCCTCCTCTGTACACAGGCAATGGTGCTTCACCTTCCCTTAGCCTCCTCTGTACACAGGCAATGGTGCTTCACCTTCCCTTACCCTCTTCTGTATAGAGGCAATGGTGCTTCACCGTCCCTTACACTCTTCTGTATAGAGGCAACAGTGCAGCACCTTTCCTTATTTATTGGTTCACCCTTGACATTTTGGCTTTGTGAACTTTGAAATGTGGCTCATTTGGGGGACTACGTATGCCAAAGCAGATGGTAACTAGAGGTGAGCTTGGGTGTCCTGCAATCACATCTCTAACCCAAACTCCGACCCGATTATTTTTTGTACGCCAATGTGCTGCCAGCCGGGTCACGGGGTGGGGAATAACCTGACCTGCAGCTCCTTGGGGTGCAAAAAAAAAACAGGATTTTGAGTAGGAGATGAGATTGGATTACACCTAAGCGCATCTCTAATGCCAAACATGGTTTATAAATGTGGCAAATCTTCTAGAAAACGGGGCTAATTTGCTGTTCATGGTGTAGAAAATAAATAAAAAGAAACCTTTGCATTCAATCTAAAATAACAATTTCTAATGCAACAAATTTCAAGTGTACAGACAAACCCAAGACACAGCTACGGCCATTGGTAGCATATTGTGGTATTCCTGTGACATTTAGGTGGAATGCCATTCATTCACACATGGAAAATGACTCTGAATTTCCTTTCTTTTTCATTGCATGTTGGTAACCAAGTGGACTGAATGAAATTTGGAAACAAGAGCCGGATGACAGGCCAATAACGGGAATAGATTGACTAGGAGCTGACATTTTGTCTCCCTATAGTAGTTCAGGCAATGGCTAGAAGTGACAAACCATGCGGCGGCATTCATTGTTGGGAATCTAGATGACATAGTCCGGCTCTCTCCCTGGTGATGGCTTTCATACCATTCAGTGGAATTAATGAGCAGTTGATATTCTGGCACATGACATTTAATGGTTTAGTGACCACCCAACTTACATCTACTGCGGCAGGGCAGCTGCTGTGTGCTGGATCGCGTATCTGGTACATGATTAGCGCTTCAGAGTAAGGCGCCCGCCACCCCGGCTGTGCAGTGATTTGTTAAAGCACAAGCCGATCAGCCGGTCCTGGCTAAGGATTGTTCACTGGGACCCGCTGATTGGCTCCATTATTCATGGAAGAGAGCTCTGACAGGTGTCCAGTAGGCTTGCCTGTCCTTTAAGCCAATCAGGTGACCAGTGTCAAAACCTGCTTCCTAATTGGCCCGGGAGGAGGATCAGTATTTATAACAGCGAATATTGATTTACTGTTGTAACACACCTGGGTGGTCTCAGAGCGCACTCTTTGCGACCCAAGCCCACCCTATATTCAAGCCTATTAGAGCCTCTGGCTCCAATTGGTGCTTCAAAAAACAGCCCCCCACATTGGAATCCATGCATCGGTGTCCTGAAAGGGACCCGTGTGCCCTTAGTGGACAGGCCGCCCCTGGTACAGTGTTGCATGACTGAGCAGTTAAAGTGGAGTTTCACCCAAAAATTTAACTTCTGCTTTAAGGGAAAGTGACCCCCTAACATGCCGCATTTGCCATGTTTTTTTTTTTTGCAATCATCTGGGACACGTCACGGGTCCCAGATGATTGCCTGGGCCAATCACGGCTTGCAGCTCAAGCATGCGCAGTGCGTGCCCGGCTGTGACGCCACAGCTGAGCGCCCACAGTCACGATGCCGGCGCCACAGGGAGGAGGGGGAGGACAAGCGGGCCTTCATATGCCCGCATCACTGGAACCTGGGACAGGTGAGTGTCCGATTAATAAAAGTCAGCAGCTATACTTTTTGTAGCTGCTGACTTATAAAAAATGGCCTGGTCATGAAGGAGGGTAAAACCTTCCGGAGGGCAAGTTGTTAAAGAACTAATATCACGAAAAGAAAGTCCTACTTGTATATGGCTAATACTTGGAATGAGTATATTTATTATATTCCTTTCTTTGTTCACATGCCTTTTTATTTATATTTTTCTTTACATTTAGGGCCCCAATTACACCAGCAGGCATGCATTATGTTCTGTATAATGTGTGACCACTAGTGTGTGTTGTGTAGGGTTGGTGCATGGTTACAATGTCTTGCATGGTTTGCAAAATGGCATTCCACTCAACTTTTATGTAATGCACGGAGTTGCGATGTAATGTGGTGTGTCGCAGCACTTTGCCGTGTGTAAATATGCAACATTTAGTTCAGCGTATTGATGTGAACTGAAGCAATAGGACATAAGGCGAGTTGCCTCGTCTATGCGTTGGGACAGCTCTAGGCAGATTTTGTGAACGGACCGCTTAAATGCTGTCAGGAAAAGTGACAGTGGTTTGGACAAACTATTAGGGCTCGTTGACACGTGCTTTGATCTCTGAAAAGCGATCCGGATTCAGATCGCTCCACAGAGAGCATTTGACAGGTGGTGGGGAGGCATTGTATTGCCACCGGCTTTAACCCTTTGCACCCCACACGATCAATGGGGTGCTTGCAGAGCAGCTCCATTTACTTGAAGGGATTGCACTCAACAGCCACTGTGGCTGCCGTAAGAAATGGGGTAAAATTCCTACCGCGTCCAAGAATCAAAGCATCACAGTCACAGCATGAGTATACCAGTGGCAGCCCATCCATTAGGAGCGGGCGGGAGGGGGGGGGGGGTGGTTGAAGCACGAGGTTGTAGCCAGAGGCTCTAATAGGCTTCAAAAAAGTGTGGGCTCAGGGCGCAGAGCAATGCGCCCTGATCCCACCTAGTTGTGTGTCGATAGCGAATAAAAATGTGCTATTTCCACACTAAATCTCCTCCCCATCAATCAGGAAGAGGGTCGTGAGACACGTTTTCTGATTGACCAATATGTTAGACAATCCCTATTGGATGCCTAGGACAAGGAGACAGGAAACAGAGGACCCCAGAGCCGCAGCCCGCCACCCCGCCATGCTGGAGGACACCAGAGCCGCAGCCCGCCACCGTGCTTACGGACAGCAGAGCCACAGGAGGAGCCGCAGCCCGCCACCTTGTACTGTGCTGGAGGGCACTGGAGAGCTGCAGGATTAGAGAGGAGACAGAGCGGAGCCACAGCCCGCCATGCTTGCAGATACTGGAGCTGCCAGGAGGAGAGAGGAGACTAAGAGGATAATGGAGTTGCAGCCCACGACCTAGATGGGGTAAGTGCCAGACCGACTGGGGGAGGGGGTTGTCCCCCCCCCCCCAAAAAACAAAAATGCCAGCCGTACACCCTTGGCTGCCACTCAACCACTAGTGTGAATGAGCCCTTACAATCAGGGCATCCTTTACCTTTTACACCATTTTCTTTTCTTTTTTTTCTTCCCAGTATGAGCAAGTTGGCAGTATCTCTATGGTTGACAGTTGCATTCATCATAGATGACTATTGCCTCCGTTGCACTTGTACACAATAAACCTCATTCATTTATGGTCTACCTCAACACTTCCTCACGTTTCTAAAAAAAAAAAATATTTTTTAACATTGCCAAGGGTTTAACGGAAGACCGAAGGCATGTATGCCTTCCATGAGTCTGAAATTGTGGTCAGATTGGTAGAAACATAGGGCCAGATTCTCAGTGGAGATACGACGGCGTATCTCCAGATACGCCGTCGTATCTCTAAATCCGGCCGGTCGTATTTATGCGCCTGATTCTTCGATTAAGTTACGCATAGATATCTATTAGATCCGACAGGCGTAAGTCTCTTACGCCGTCGGATCGTAACTGCATATTTACGCAGGCCGCAAGGGGCGTGTACGCTGATTTACGCGTTGAAATATGTAAATCAGCTAGATACACGAATTCACGAACGTACGCCCGGCCAACGCAGTACAGTTACGCCGTTTACGTTAGGCTTTTCCCGGCATATAGTTACCCCTGCTATATGGTGGCGTAAGTGCGGCGTACCAATGTTAAGTATGGCCGTCGTTCCCGCGTCGAAATTTGAAAAAGTTACGTTGTTTGCGTAAGTCGTCCGTGAATGGGGCTGGACGTCATTTACGTTCACGTCGAAACCAATGACGTCCTTGCGGCGTACTTTGGAGCAATGCACACTGCGAAATTCCACGGACGGCGCATGCGCCGTTTGGGGAAAAACATCAATCAATTTGGGTCAAGCCTGATTTACATAACACACGCCCACCTCTTCACAATTTGAATTAGGCGGGCTTACGCCGGCCTATTTACGCTACACCGCCGTAACTTTTTTTGAGAATACGGCACTTGCCTGTAAAAGTTGCGGAGGCGTAACGTAAATAGGATACGTTACGCCCGCACAAAGTTGCTCCATACGTGAATCTACCCCAGAATGTATTGTACATGCAACACCGTAAATAAAATAACAATAACAAATATAAAAGTAAATTATTTATTTGAATACATTTTTTTTTTTTACCATCAGCCTGGGGCCCTTCAAGAAATTTGACCCTACGTGAATGGATGATAATTTGATGCACTTAATCAAAATCGGAAGCATGTATGATTTATGCAGAGTTACATAGAGTACAATCTTTAGTCTTCACATCTGACCAGTTTTCACATTTCTGTAACAGTGGCATTTTCTGTTTTCAGTGTGTACTTGCTCACGCTTGACTACCCAACAAGGTCTGTAATCTGCTTCATTATCTGACTCGTCTTCTATATTTGGAGGAAATTTCAGGGGAGGAAGGCCCAATGTCGGTCTGCCATCTGCTCAGCAAGTCTAAGCAACATATTGAAATTAATTTCCTCTGCATCAAGCGTATCTTGTCTGCACAAAAATGATTTTCTTGGCCTTGCTTCTCTGAACCTTTAGATGGTATGAGATCTGTGGTACAGACTTGGGATCTGAGTGGAATATTTTCTTTGTGATAAGTTGGTCGGCGGCCATGGCCTTGTCTCGAAATAAAAAAAATATTGCATGCGGTGTTGAGCCAATGTCAACCTGCATCATTAAATTGAACACTTCAATAGAAATGTATAGTGAGGGTGGGAGGAAGCCAAGTGCTTTAGTAATAGTAGACTTATTAAATTACTGAACTCTTCTAAATGTTGAAGACGCGCAAGGATGCAGTATTTGAAGACCTTAAAGCGGGAGTTCACCCAAAAATTTTTTTTCGACATTAGATTGATGCTCATTTTGTCAAGGGGAATCGGGTAGTTTTTTTTTAAATTACCGTTTTAGAGAGCGATCTTCTCCGCCGCTTTCGGGTATGGTCTTCGGGACTGGGCGTTCCTATTTGATTGACAGCCTTCCGACGGTCGCATACATCGCGTCACGAGTAGCCGAAAGAAGCTGAACGTCGGTGCGGCTCTATACGGCGCCTGCGCACCGACGTTCGGCTATTTTCAGAAAATCGTGACGCGATGTATGCGACCGTCTGAAGCCTGTCAATAAAATAGGAACGCCCAGTCCCGCAGCCCATACCCGGAAGCGGCGGAGAAGATCGCTCTCTAAAACGGTAAGTACTGCTTCGATTTAAAAAAAAATACCCGATTCCCCTACACAAAATGAGCCTCAATCTAATGTTAAAAATTAAGTTTTCGGGTGAACCTCCACTTTAAAAGATGCATCTGTGCCAGGCCCTTCCGCTCCAATTTTGCAACGGACACTACAGCCTGCTTTATTCATTTGTAACAGGGATTTATGTAAGAGCCGGTTCACACAGGGGCAACTCGTCAGGCGACTCGTTCAATGGAACCGTTCTAATAGGAGCGACTCAAGCCGCTCCAACTTGGAAAAAGGTTCTTGTACGACATTGGGAGCGACTTGCATTGACTTCAATGCAGAAGTCATTTTGCAAGTCGCCTCTGATGTCGGCTTGAGATCGCCTTGCCGAGTCACCCCCAAAGTCGTGCCGCCCCTGTGTAAACCGGGTCTTATGCTCACAATTTATACAGTGTTTCTCGAGCTTACAATCTAAGGTCCATATCATCATACATACACATACTGGGGCCAACATACAGAGGATCCTAATTGACCTACCAGCATTTCTTTGGACTGATGTGATTGTACAGTTGGCGTATCCAAAGGAAACCCATGCAAGCACAACTCCAGGCAGTGTCCTGACCAGGATTTGAATCGGCGACCCAACTAAGCTACTGTGCTGCCCTGGTTAATATCTATGCAACTATTGCATGTAAGGAGTAGCCATATGTGCTTGAGGGAGCAAAACTTTTGCAAGCAGTGTTTGTCTGGAGCCTGTTCCAGGCTTTTTATGGTACAAAAAGGTATAGTTTAATGTTCTTTTTAGCATTGTTGTAACAAATGGCATTGGTCCTATTCAACAACGAGTTTAGGGCAGCCTTTCTCAACCTTTCTACCCCAAGGAACCCTTGACATTAGTTCTTGAGGAACCCTTGGCATAATTTTCAGTTCTTGAGAAACATCCTGCTAAAATCAGAATGCCACCCTTGCAGATAGGTTAATGAGATCATTTGTCATGCAATTTTGCAAATGGCTCTGCCAAGTGGTGCTGGCTCTGGAACTTTACAAGCACTATAAAATGGAAGGTCAATCGGACACAGCTCATGGAACCCCTAGGAACTTCTGGAGGAACCCCAGGGTTCCATGGACCCTGGTTGAGAATGACTGACTGGTCACAACAACCAGATTCTCATTTCCATATTCTTGAAAATAAATATTTTGGTTGATCTGGTTTACCAGGAATCATTCTTTTTTTTAGACAATTGGGTGTACGTGCTCTGTACTATACCGTAGCCATGTTTGACCCCTCCCCCCCCCCAAATCCAATTTGTTTGACTAGTGTCAACCACAGTCTGGTCAATGAGATGAGCTTTGGCATGGTTCAGTTAAACTTGGCAAAGGGATCACCTTGGTCTATGGCAGAGATGATGACGTAAGCATGCCCCCCAGTGATGTTGAACCTGCCCCCAGACAGCGACCCTCAGTTCCTGGATGGCAACAGGTTTTTGTCTATCTCATCTACTTGGGGAGCCACAGTCCAGTCTAAATATTGCGTCTGGGTTTCAGGCAAACTGAAATCCAGACATGTGATTTCAAATCCGTACCGTTTGGGTGAATCCTGGACAGGTGGCAACCCTACCTGTTACTGATGGTAGTCTAATATTCCATGCATGATCACCGGGGATAGTTTTATCAATGTGACATTTTTTTTTTTTACATGTTTAAAGCTGAGTTTTTCAACCAGGTTTTTTTTTACATTTGGGGTGTACGTGCTCTGTACTATTACTATACCATAGCCATGTTTGACCCCCCAAATCCAATTTGTTTGACTAGTGTCAACCACACTCCACGCCAAAGTCTGGTTGATGAGATGAGCTTTGGCATAGTCCAGTTGAACTTGGCAAAGGTATCACTTTGATCTATGGCAGAGTTGATAACGTAAGCATGCTCTGACCTAGCAAAAATATAAGAAAAGACCAAGGAGGGAGTGGGGACAATCGTGCTTGGGCATGGTACAAGACAACTGTCCCTAGTGTTGCACAAGAGTTTAGGAGGATTTACAGGCATTTGCTTTTATGATGCCCCGTACACACGATCGGAAATTCCGACTGCAAAAGTACGATGTGAGATTTTGAACGAAAATTCCGACCGTGTGTATGCTCCATCTGACTTTTGCTGTCAGAATTTCCACCTACAAAAGATTGAGAGCTGGTTCTCAAATTTTCAGACGGAAAATATTACTATTGGAAAATCCGATCATCTGTAGCAACTCCGAAACGCAAAATTCCAATGCCTACTCGTCGTAGTGTTTGTACGTCACATAGTTCTTGACGGTCGAAAGTTCCGAGAACTTTTGTGTGACTGTGTGTATGCAAGCCCAGCTTGAGCGGAATTCCGTCGGAAAAACCATCCAAGGTTTTTTCGACGGAAAATCCGATCGCGTGTAGAGTTTTTCTCCCAAAACATTCCCATGTGCTCATTTTTCGATATACACTTGAAAAACGTTGAACGCTTACGTTTTGAGCATTTATCGGTTTTTTCTACCTGAAAACTCATCTCGAAAATGCACTTAACACTCTGCCTCTAATCTCTCCTCTTGAAATATGCCTCTAAAAAGCCCTAATTTGCATGGACACATATAGTAGAATAACATTGAGCTGCTTCTACAGGCATGGGAAAAAAACACAAAACTCCTGTAGAAGCTGCATTTTTCTTTTTTTTTTAAGCCCAGTGTGCATGGATCCTTAAAGCTTTTTTTAATCCTAGTGTAAGAGGTTGACGTTTGTTAGACATTTTATGTCGTTATTTTTGTCATGTTTTCTTTTTCTTCCCCTCTTCCAGTTGTTTTTCTGCCAAGCCTCATATGCTTTGGCTTGTGTGATTGCATTACCATAAAGCTCGCTCACTCCTGTGAAATGATGATTTCACTTGCAGAGTGTTAATGACAGCGGCCTCCCTTTGATCTGTCATTCGGTATGTGGCGGCTTCCTTCTGTCACACGCTGCTGCTTGGTGTCTTAATACGTCTCTTGTTAGAGCTTTGATTTGCTGCTGTGTCAAAGAGCGGCTCACAACCAGACAAACGCCACATGCTGATATACACAGGCAGACACTCCCTACCTTCACCATGAATAGAAACTTTGTGGCCGGGGGCTTTTAATCCCTCTCAGAGGACCAACAACATTTTCCCTGACGTAGCCAGAATCCTGTGTTTTTGCAGGAAACTCCTGATTGGTACACACCCCTATTATTTTATGTTAATATAATTAATCGCCTATTACTAGGGTTGCCACCTTTTCTCCAAGCCAAACACGTTGGCGACACAGGGCGTGTTTTTTGTCATGCAAATGGGTCTGCCAAGTGGTGTTGGCTCTGGAACTTTACAGGCACCATAAAATGGAAGGTCAATTGGCCACAGCTCAAGAACCCCTAGGAACTTATGGAGGAACCCCAGGGTTCTATGGGCCCTGGTTGACAATGGCTGGTCTAGGGACAGCTTGTGTTTTTTTTTTTGCTCACGGCAACCAGATTCTCATTTCCATATTCTTGTAAACAGTGTTAAAGGGGTTGTAAAGGTTCGTTTTTTATTTTCGAAATCTGTTCCTTTAGAGTCGGTTCACACTGCAGCGGCGCGACTTCAGGGGGCGACTCTGCAAGTCGTCCTGAGGACGTTTTTCAGAGGCGATTTGCAAAACGACTTCTGTATAGAAGTCAACGCAGGTCGCCCCGAGCTGCCCCCGAAGTCGTACAGGAACCTTTTTCTAAGTCGGAGCGACTTGCGTCGCTTCTATTAGAACGGTTCCATTGCATTCAATGGGACGCGACGTGTCGCCCCAGTGTGAACCAACCTGGTCTTAAGCTAGTGCATTGTTGGTTCACTTACCTTTTTCCTTCGATTTCCCTTCTAAATGTTTTTTTTCCTTTGTCTGAATTTCTCACTTCCTGTTCCTCCTCAGTAAGCTTTGTACCATCATCCATGGGGGTTAGTCAGCCAGAACAGCTTACTGAGGAGGAACAGGAAGTGAGAAATTCAGACAAAGAAAACAAAGAAAAAAAACATTTAGAGGGAAAATCGAAGGAAAAGTTAATTAAACCAACAAGAAGAAACCTATTTAGAAAATAAAAAACTAACCTTTACAACTTTTTATTATATTTTGTCGACTTAAACATTTTAGTCGACTAAAACATTTTAGTCGACTAAATGAATACTGTTTTAGCCGACTAAAATATGACTAAAACAATTGAGATGACTAAAATACGACTAAAATGGCAATTTAATCAGGACTAAAATACGACTAAGACTAAAATTCCATTTTAGTCAAGACTAAATTGAAATTTGAATTCAAAATTAACACATTAAAACAAAATTAACATTCAATACCATAAATAATAACATATGAGATTTTTCACTCTAGCAGTATATAATGAGTTTGGAAATTGTAGAGGAATGTTAATGCATTACAATTTAATTACACCCATTCAATTTTTAGACAACTAAAATGAGTATTAGTCGACTAAAATGTACTGGAGATTTTAGTTGACTAAATACAACTAAAATGGGACTAAAACTAAAATGCCATTTTAGTCCTAAGACTAAAACTAAATTGAAATTTCCTGCCAAAATTTAACATTGCTTGTAAAGAAACATTTTGGTTGATCTGGTATACCAGGAATCATTCTTTTTCTTTTTTCTTTTTTTTTTTATAGACATTTTGGGTGTACGTGCTCTGTACTATACCGTAGCCATGTTTGACCCCCCAAATCCAATTTGTTTGACTAGTGTCAACCACAGTCTGGTCGATGAGATGAGCTTTGGCATGGTTCAGTTAAACTTGGCAAAGGGATCACCTTGGTCTATGGCAGAGTTGATGACGTAAGCATGTCCCCCCAGTGATGTCAAACCTGCCCCCAGACAGCGACCCTCAGCTCTCGGGCGGCAACAGGTTTTTGTCTATCTCAGCTACTTGGGGAGCCACAGTCCAGTCTAAATATTGCAAATATTGCATCTGGCCCTCAGCTCCCAAAGACAACCCAGACACATGATTCCAAACCCGTTCTGTTTGGGTGAATCCTGGACTGGTGGCAACCCTACCTGTGACTGTTGGTAGTCTATGATATTCCATGCATGATCACAGGGATAGTTTTATCAATGTGGAAAAATGTTATTACATGTTTAAAGCCAAGTTTTTCAACCAGGTGCTCTTAACTTATATAATAGGGTACTCGCCTGTCCTAATATTATAGGTCGCCACCATTCTGATTCAGCCGCAAAAGATGAGTTTTAAAAATTTTGGATGGACGCTTTCATCTTGCTTGTGGGCACTCTGAAGCCCACAAGCAAATCCTTCCGGGATGTGGTGAATGCTGATGTCCTGCAAGAGTCATGTGACGTAGGAAATCACGCAAGACTTCTTCTCTTCAGCTAAGGAAACCAATCCCCGTCCATTCTGTCGAGATGGATTATGGGGAAGGGGCTGGTAAATGTGTCATTTACCGGCCCCCTTCCTTGTCCTAATGAATAGAGTCTGTGATCCATACTGATCACTGACACTCTTCTGTACTGAAACTGTGTTTTACTATGCTTCAGTTTATTAATTTGACAGAAAGTTTCGTACTGAGCGGTTTCTGCTCATTAATTCTGTGCATCTGAGGCTGCAGAGATGGAGATTGAGGGCTGTGCCCTTAATCTCCTTTCTCTGTCTCAAAGGTGAAACATCTGAGGTCTGTTTAGACCCCTGATATTTCACCAAAGCCCCCCAATATAGGAAAATGACAAATAAGAACTGACACCAGTGGCAGAACTACCAGGGTGGCAAAGGTCACACTGTGAGGCCCCCCGGCCAGGAGAGCTCTTTATGGGTTTTTGCACTGTGGCCCTGAAGGTTCAAGTTATGCTTCTGCCTCCAGAGGTTGCTAGGGGTTCTTTGAGATATTTCTGCCTCTTGGATACATTTCCACTGACACCATTGATCTTTTTTAGCTATCTGTAAGGGGGTAATACTTCCCAATGAGCACAGGTGTAAGGAGCATTCTTCCCACTGACCATCACACTAATGTATCATGAGTTGTAGATATAGTCATTTTACGCAGGGGTTCCCTGAGACCTGAAAGTTCTTTACCCCCTGTGTTAAAGTTTGAGAGAGGCTGTGTTTAAGGAACTCCATCTGGATCTGCCCACTAAAATGGGCCATTCTTCCCACTGACAAATTAATTTAAACAGGGGCTCCTTTGGGGTAAAAAGTAGGGTTGTCCCGATACTAGTATCGGGACCGATACCAAGCATTTGCCCGAGTACTTGTACTCGGGCAAATGCTCCCGATGCTTCACCCGATACATGTACTGTCAGCGGTGATCAGTGCATGGGGAAGTTACAAGTTCCTCTTCTCTCCCCCCCCCCCCCCCGCGCGCGGCTTTCAGCTGCTTTAAAATCAGCGATGATCGGGGCTTGTAACTCCCCCACACACAATCACCGCTGACTGTCCCGTGTCTTCCTCCAGCCGCCCTCCGTTTTGCTGCAGTCTCCCTCCCTTCGTGTCCCCCGCCTTGTTTCTCTCTCCCTCTGTGTCCCCCGTGTTTCTCTCTCCCGCCGTGTATTCCTCCGTGTATTCCTCCGTGTATTCCTCCATGTATTCCTCCGTGTATTCCCGCCATGTTTCTCTCTCCTTCCGTGCTCCTCCTCCACCCCCTGGAACTGTCAGAATGGAGAGCGGGGTAGGAGCCGGTAAATCCGGCTCCTTACTGCTCCGAATGGACAGTCAGTGATCACTGACTCTGTCTATTCACATAACTGAAACATTGTAAACTGTGATTACAATGTTTCAGTTTATGAATGAAGAGAAGACGCTGTCTTCTCTGCATTCATTTTCAGCGCAGCTGAGGATGCTGAGAAAGGAACTGGGGAATCTGTGTCCCTATTCCCTTTCTCTGTCTCAAAGGGGAGATGTCAGAGGTCTGTTAAGACCCCTGATATCTCTCCAAAGACCCCCAACAGGGCTGAAAAAAAAAAAAAGAAAAATATTATTGTAGAAAATAATAAAAAAATAAAAGAAAAAACACACTGACACGGTCCACCCCCCCCCCTTAAAAAAATAAAGTATTATAAATACATTTAAAAAAAAAAAAAAAAAATTGTAAAAAAAAAAAATTGTTTAAGATAAAAATAAAAAAACCTACCGACACATGTGCCGCTGTCACATGAGATTTAAAAAAAAAGTATCGGTATTGATGAGTACTTGAAAAAAAGTATCGGTACTTGTACTCTGTCTTAAAAAAGTGGTATCGGGACAACCCTAGTAAATAGGTTTGAGAGGCTCGTTTTAGACCCTCAAAGGGGTAATGAGTGAGAACGCAGTGTTTGTCTTCAGTGGTCGGACAAAGAGGCATGGATTCACAAAAGAAAATTACAGGTTTTAGAAGCGTCTCCTACTAATATAACTGAGTGTTTCCATACAGTTTACCATGTACAATGGCTGAACTGATCAGCACTGTACTTGATGTGGTTTTTGGCATGGAGGTCAAATGTGGTCAGCTGAAAGAATAAACCCTTATTAACTTTATTAATACTCTTATTCTAATAGCTAGTCATGCTGTCTTTTAATATTGTATGCTATTGTATTGCACGTAATGACCATGCCCAGGATCTTTTATAAATTGTCTGCACTCATGATCATTTTAACTGAAGGACACTAATGTTAGTCTGCCAAGAACTGTTTCTATCCTTGAAATGTTTGTCCTGTAATCATAGTTGGTAACCTTGATTAGGGATTCAAGTTATTTCAGTAAAGCAGCAAAGATGTGAAAAACGCAGAAGCTCTAAGCAGCTATCAGAAATCCTTGTTCACTGAACTTACAGGGCAAGATTCTCGTAGAATCTGCGGCGGCGTAGCGTAAGCCATTTACTCCACGCCGCCGCAACTTACTGGAGCAAGTGCCGTATTCTCCAAGCACTTGCTCCGTAATTTGCGGCGGCGTAGTGTAATTGGCCCGGCGTATGGCCGCGTAATTCAAAGGGGGCGGCTTGTATTTAAATTAAGCGCGCCCCCGTGCCGATTGAACTGCGCATGCGCCGGGCTGAAAAATAGCCCAGTGCGCATGCTCCAGCTCACGACGGAAAACGTCAATGACGCCGACGTGTGCGTCATTGACGTAAAGTCATATTCAAGAACGACTTAGGAAAACGACATAACCGATGGAAAAAGACGACGCGGACCCGACGCCATACTTAACATGGCATACGGCGGACTGGCATAAGGTTACCCCTCATATAGCAGGGGTAACCTTCCGCTTACGGAAACGACGTATGTGACGAGTACGCGACGCAAATTCGTTCGGGAATCGGCGTATCGGGCTCATTTGCATAGTCGAATGAGACCTGAACGTAAACGCCACCTAGCGGCCGGCGTTGCATCACATCTAAGATCCGACGGTGTAAGTGACTTACACCTGTCGGATCTTGGCCGTATCTATGCGAAAATGATTCTAGGAATCACTCGCATAGATATCCGGGCTCAGAAACAGAGATAAGACGGTGTTTCCTGAGATACACCGTCGTAACTCTTCTGAGAATCTGGCCCTCAGTATCAGATGGAAATCTAGTTGCGTAGGATCACTTTTTTTTTTTTTTTTCTTGTTCAACAAGCAAAATCCATGTGTGTCCATACCATAGATAACATTTTCCATTAAGTTTAGGGAAAACAAATTCAGTACGGTTAGCTTTAAGCCCTGTACACACGATCGGTTCGTCCACTGAAAACCGACCGATGGACTGTTTTCATCGGACAAACCGATCGTGTGTGGGCCCCATCGTTTTTTTTTTCCATCGGTATAAAAAAATGGAACATGTTTTAATTGTTTCCTATGGATAAAAAAACAATAGAAAAAAACGATCGTCTGTGTGGAAGTCCATCGGTCAAAAATCCACGCATGCTCAGAATCAAGTCGACGCATGCTCAGAATCATTGAACTTAATTTTTCCTCAGCACGGAGTAGTGTTTCACGTCACCGCGTTTTGGCATGGTCGGATTTTCGACTGATGGTGTGTAGGCAAGACTGATGAAAGTCAGCTTCATCGGATATCCAACGAAAAAATCCATCTGATTAGATTCCATCAGATATTCGATCGTTTTAGGCCCCGTACACACGTCCGAGAAACTCGACGGGCAAAACACATCGTTTTGCTTGTCGAGTTCCTTGTGATCTCGGCGAGCCAACTTTTCCCATTGACTAACGAGGAAATAGAGAACCTGCTCTCTTTTTGGCCCGATGAGATCCTCGTCGGTTTCCTCGGCGAAAAGTGTACACACGACCGGTTTTCTCGGCAGAATACGGCTCCCATCGAGTTTCTGGCTGAATTCTGCCAAGAAAACCTGTCGTGTGTACGGGGCCTTAGAGTTTTATGTAACCCCTTGCGGCAAGGCTAGCCTGTATGCCCAAGAGTTGACCAATGATGCTACAGTGGGGAGACTGGTGCCAAGGACCACAGAACACAGACAGGCCATCATATGGGCGGACTACGTTAACAAATCAGAGCCTGCACTGGAAACCAATGGTATTCTGAAGCCAAAGAAGCTGAGACGCACTGTTGGGCCCTGAGAGCATTGTAGCTGCTTGGTAGCACTGATAAAATGTCTTATCAGTGGGGGTTCCATATGGGGTGGCATGTGTGCCAGATTCACCCCTTCCTCCACACCCAGTCACTAATATGATCTACAATACTGTTTAAACTCTTGATTTTGGTTAACCAAATCCTCTTTAAAGAAAGGTTGGAGTAGATCACCTATGGGGAATTTCCCCCCAACAGGAGGGGCTTTCAAGGCAGCAAGGGTAGAATGAAATGATTTATTGGAATACAAAATTTTAAATGTATTCTTCTTTATTGGCAATGAATATTTAGGCCCCATGCACACGAGACGCTGGTAAACTCGAGTTCAGAGGCATTTGGGCATTTTTTCCAACTGCCCCTGAACACATTTAATGTTATCCTATGTGTCCATGCACACATTCACGTTTTTTGGCGTTTTGAAGCAGTTGGGTTTAGGCTTGTTTTTTCAGACGCAAAATTTTGGGTTCAGACGCAAACGTTTTTGCGTTTCAAAGCTTTGGGAGGGTCTACAATGTCTTTGTTATGAACGCTTATAGCCGCAAACGCGGTAAAACGCGTCAAAACGCAGCGAAATCTGCAGCAAAAACGGGCGTTTTAAACACCGTTTTTTTGCCTTTTGAAAACTTGAGTTTACATGTGTTTGCATTTGCTTCTTGTGTGCATGGGGCCTTACTGTACAGATGACAGGTAAAATATGAGCTCTGGTACAAGAGATACAAAATCCAATACAAGAATGAAAACATACAGTATGTCAAAAAATGCGTTTTGACCCTTTCATACAGGGTCTTCTTCAGAGGATTGGTTTGCTGTAAAGAGATTGCGTTTAACAATTCAAATTCTTTACGAAGAACGATTATTGATGCTTTGACAGAAAAATAGCATATAATTACCAGTAAATGTATTGGAAGGAATCTCGTAATCAGAGGTCCTTTTAAGGCCTTGTACACACGATAGGTTAAACAGAGGACAACGGTCTGATGGACCGTTTTCATCAGTCAAAACCAATCGTGTGTGGGCCCCATAGGTTATTTATCCATAGGTTAAAAAAAAGCAATCTTGTTTTAAAATAAACCGATGGATTCCTAGCCGATGGGGAAAAAAACGATCGTTAGTAGGCACAACCATCGGTTAAAAATCCACGCATGCTCAGAATCAAGTTGACGCATGCTTGGAAGCATTGAACTTCATTTTTTTTCAGCACGTCGTTGTGTTTTACGTCACCGTGTTCTGACACGATCAGTTTTTTAACCGATGGTGTGTAGGCGCGACGGACCATCAGTCGGCTTCATCGGTTAACCGATGACAACGGTCCATCAGACCGTTCTCATCGGATAGACTGATCGTGTGTACGAGGCTTTAAAAGCTTTCAGAGGATTCCACCTGTGTCACGGTCACCCAGCATGTACAAGAAGGGGCGTCACTGACCCGTATGCGACTTACAAGGAGTCGTACTAATAGGAGAAAACCCCCCAAGGTATCGTATGCAAACGAGAGGTTGGCACCTGCAGCGGATCACCAGGGATAACGTTATGAAGTGCGTTAGATGTGCACACGCATAAGTTTAAAATTCATTAACGGATAAATAGGGTAGGCAGTCACAATCTACCGTGGCGTGCCTGTACATATATTATGTAGAGCAATGTTAGACTATGCAAGATGTAGTAATGATCGGAATTTCTAAGTCGTATTAAGCTATACGTGTTAATATATAGATATGCTAAATATACAATAACAATGGAAATGCCAAGTGAAGGATGTGTATGAAATGAATAAAACAGTATAAAAATTATATTATGGAGTAGATCACCTAACATGCTCCTTTTGGTGTAATTCTTCTTACCCAGAACTACTCACGGACACACGCTATTGGTCCTGGGTAGATATCAAATTCTTCTATCACATTACCAAGGATGGCCACCTGGTCACTTTCTCACCTACAAGAGGCTTTTAGATTTTTCCACAGTCCAATTTCAGAACCTCCAATTCTCCCGAATGCGATTCAGCCCTGGTTCACACTGGGCTGCGGGAGTGAAGCCGTGCGAGTTCAGTTGAACTCGCACAATTTCACTCCCGCCGGCAGTCCCGATTTCGCCCGCAATTTAAGAGACATCTGTGCAGGTTTCTGTAAATCGCGTCCCGAAATCGCAAAAAGTAGTACAGGAACTACTTTTTGAAATCGGTGCAGTGCCGCAGATGCGGCGTCGCACCGATTAGGACGGTGCCATTGCCGACAATTGGCGGCAAATGCCGCCGATTTGAGATGCGATTTCACATGTGAAATCGCATCTCAAATCGAAGGAAATCGTACCCAGTGTGAACCTGGGCTCAAGCATATTTTGAGTCCACAGGATTGGCCCCTGTTCAACCCACTCTAGAAAATCTTCTCCTACAGAAGGGATCCACTAAGCTTATGTCCACATATTACGCTATTCTTTTATGACTGCCATAACCTCTATATTTCACAAAAGCCAAGAAAATTGGCAATTACTGAAATCCTGTCCATGGATGACGTTATGGAATTTGAGTAACATTACAAAAACTCTTTACTCTCCTCCAAGGGTAAAATTAATTTTGCAAATCTATGGCACACCCGTGGCGCTTCATAAACTAGGCTTCAAACTCTTCTTTTTTTTTTTTTTTATTCCTTCTGGGGTGAATTGCAATGACTCAACATTCTAAGCGTCTCCTACAGGGCTTTTCATTTTTTGTTATGCCAAAAGAGACGTTTTCACTAATTTGACGGAATCCCTTTCCTCCAAGCCTGGGGACATGGAAAATACTCATTGACCAAATCTTACCCCTATGTGGAATCACTTAAAAAAGAGGTCACTCACAACTTTTGGGCCCCTGGTTGGCATCTACCACCATGATTCCTGGTGTGACTAAAGCCTCGTACACACGATAGGTTAACCAGAGGACAACGTTCTGAAGGACTGTTGTCTTAGGTTAACCGATGAAGCTGACTGATGGTCTGTCACGCCTACACACCATAGGTTAAATAACCAATCGTGTCAGAACGCGGTGACGTAAAACACAACGACGTGCTGAAAAAAACGAAGTTTAATGCTTCCAAGCATGCGTCGACTTGATTCTGAGCATGCGTGGATTTTTAACCGATGGTTGTGCCTACTAACGATTGGTTTTAACCTATCGGTTAGGAATCCATAGGTTAATTTTAAAGCAAGTTGGCTTTTTATTAACCTATGGTTAAATAACCTATGGGGCCCACACACGATCGGTTTTGACCGATGAAAACGGTCCTTCAGACCGTTGTCCTCTGGTTAACCTATCGTGTGTACGAGGCCTTAGACCAACTTGCGTACTTCAGTACATGTGTTCCTCCTCTTTCGGTCTCTGCCAGCCATCCCACTGGTGGTTCTTTTTACCCAGTGGCCCATGGCTCTAATCGGGACACCTATTAGAGCAGACCGCGCTAATCGGGCACTTCCAAAAACACCCCCAATGCTGTAATTCAGATACCTGGTGCCCGACAGGGGGCCGGAAACCTGAATAGGGGGCGGCAGCCATGACAATAGATAGATTTATGCATTGCATCTATCCATTGATGATAGAGTGGTACAGTGGCGGTGCGCCCTCTATGGATGCACAGCCACTGCTCAGCAATGATATTTAGCTATCTGTATGGTGGAGAAAGGGAAGGATTTTCCCAATGACCACAAATGTAAGAAGCCAAGTGACCATCAAACTAATATTAGTACTGTGAACTGTTGGTTATAGTAATTATGATCAGGGGTTGCCTAAGACTGGAAAGTATTTCAAGGGTTCCTTTGTGTTGAAAAGGTGTAGAAAGGCCGGTTTACATGTTAATTTGTGGCAAACTGCATGAATATTTTATGTTTTAAAGCTAGGATCTCACACTGAAGTCTTCTCAATTAAATTCATTTTCTTGTATGTTTTTTGTTTTTTACCATGTTAAAGATGACCTTTTTTTTTGTTCATTTTCTTACAGAAATCCTAAAGCAGAAAATCAAAGAATATATAAAAAGATCAATAATGATGCTTCCCTGAGGATCCAAAATTTGTCGGTTCTGGTGAAACAAATCAAATCGTACTATGAGGTAAAAAAAATAAAAAAAATCTTATTTATGAAACGGATAAACCTTTAAATTGAAGCTCTTACTTTTGTTGAGGGTTTAAAAATGTTGCGAAGGAAATACGGCGGTGTTAACTGAACTAGTATAATTCAAGGCAGATGGCCTTGTCTATCCATTGGAGCAGACTGTATGGTGTGAATGAGGCCCGGTGTTGGAAACACTGGAAACTTTCGAGAGATGGCAATTAGATCCAAGTTTAGAGTTTGGCAAACCTGGCATGAGCTTGAATGGCACAATGCAGATAGAGTTGCAGATCATCTGTAATTTATTGGGCTTCAGTATCCTGATATTGCTGTCTTCTGGTTTAGTGGAATAAGTAGCAAGGCTGCCTGAATTTGTAGGAGGCGGCTGGCTCACCCTATAAATATCTGCCCCATTCCTCCCCTTTCGGTCGGCAATTCTCTTCACGCTATGTCACCCTCCCATTCTCTTTGTTTTACTTCTTCTTTATTTCCAATTACTTCTTGGGTATGCCCCCTTTTAGGCATACTGACCACCAGGGCCAGTGCAAGGATTTTTGCGAACTCAGGCGAAGGTGGATTTTACCGCCCCCCCCCCCCAGAACGCACGCACACGTACGTGGGAGGGGGACATTTTGGATAAGTGGCGGGACAGGAGGGACATTGGGGATAAGTGAAAGGAGAGGAGGGGCATTGTGGATAAGTGGGGGGGGGAGAGGCATTAGAGATAAGTGGGGGGACATTGGGGTGACAGGAGGAACATTGAGGACATTAAATGGAGACGTTGATGCTCTATGTACATCCGTTTCACATACCGCAGGTTACTTGGTCATATCCCCAGGCCCGTCGGAACCCGACAGGCAAAGCAAGCATTTGCCTAGGGCCCCGAGCTGGCCAGGGGCCCCAGCAGGGAGGGCCCTTGTAGCACCGCTGCGTCCTCCTGCGGTCCGGTCGGCCGTGTACCATAACTGCGCGGTACAGGGGAATCGGGTTCCTGTTCCCGGCCGGACTGACAGGAAGTGCACACACTGAGTGTTCACTTTTTTTCAGTCCGGCCCCGGGAACAGCAAACTGAATCTCCTGTTCCGCGCGGTAATGTTACACGGCCGACCGGACTGCAGGAGGATGCAGCAAGGGCCCTCCCTGCTGGGGCCCCTGTGCAGACACCAACAGCAAATTTGGGGTGGAGGAACTTGACTGGCTTGCACAGAGTGTTGACTTTAACCCCATAGAACACCTTTGGTTGAATTGGAGCGGAGACTGCAAGCCAGGTCTTCTCATCCAACATCAGGGCCTGACCTCACAAATGTGCTTTTGGAAGAATGGTCAAACATTCCCATAGACACACTCCTAAACCTTGTGGACAGTCTTCCCAGAAGAGTTGAAGCTGTTATAGCTGCAAAGGGAGGGCCAACTCAATATTGAACCCTACAGACTGGGATGCCACTAAAGTTCATGTGCATGTAAGGGCGGGCGTCCCAATACTTTATGTACACTAGATTATCAAAAGACATAGCTGCACAGGGTGACAAGGAATTGTCTTTGGGCAGAATAGCATTGTCACCCTGTGGGAGAACATGGACTGGCAAGTATTTATGTAATAAAGGAAGCCACTTTCCTTTAAAAGTGTTGGTTTGTAAAGCCTTGTTTTTTATCCTAATAAAAATAAACATTATATACTTGCCTGCTCTGTTGCAATTGGATTTGTACAGAGCAGGCCAGATTCTCCTCATTGCGGGTCCCTCTTCTGTGATCCTGGCCCCTCCCTCCTGATCAGTGCCCCCACAGCAAGCAGCTTGCTATGGGGGCACCTGAGCTGAGTCACAGCTCCCTGTGTCCATTCAGACATGGAGGCCTGGCCCCACCCACTCTTTCCTGATTGGCTAGCTGACTTTGACAGCAATGGGAGCCAATGGCGCCACTGCTGTGTCTCGGTCAATCAGGAGGGAGAATTTTGGACGGCTGAGACACTCGTGAACATCGCTGGACAGAGAGTGACCTTAGATAAGTTTTAGGGGGCTGAGGGGGGGGGGGGGGGGGCTGCTGCATACAGTAGGCATTTTATCTTAATGCATAGAATGTATTAAGATAAAAAAAAACTTCTGCCTTTACATCCACGTTAACTTAAAATGTATCTATAGCCAAACCATGTGAAACTCTACTTCTGTTCGGGAGCTGTATTAAAGACCAGTCACTGCTGCTCCCTCTCTTTATACAGGGGGACTGGTCTTGTCTCCGCCCCTCCTGTAGATCTCTGCAGGCAGCTTGTAGTGGGTGGAGCCTGTTTGGCCCCCTCCCACAGCTCTGCTGTCTGTACAGGTTATGTATATAGCAAAGTGATGATACCACCGCTATGTAATTTAGTAATAACTGGATTTGCAAAGACATTTGGTGCACACAAAGTTAATATATATCCTTAACCACTTAAGGTCCCCTTCACACCGATATACGTCGGCAGAATGGCATGGCTGGGCACATCAACGTATATGTACGTTGTCCTTTAAGCCCGGTCGCGGGTGTGCGCCTGCGGCGCGCTCCCACGACCCGGTCCGAAGCTCCGTGACCGCGGGATTTGCGGACCCGATCGCCACTGGAGTCCCGCGATCGCTCCCCGGAGCTGAAGAACGGGGAGAGCCGCGTGTAAACACTGCTTCCCCGTTCTTCACTGTGGCGGCGTCATCGATCGTGTGATCCCTTTTATGGGGGGACACAATCGATGACGTCACACCTACAGCCACACCCCCCCCTACAGTTGTAAACACACTTGAGGTCACACATAACCCCATCAGCGCCCCCTGTGGTTAACTCCCAAACTGCAATTGTCATTTTCACAATAAAGAATGCAATTTAAATGCATTTTTTGCTGTGAAAATTACAATGGTCCCAAAAATGTGTCAAAATTGTCCGAAGTGTCCGCTATAATGTCGCAGTCACAAAAAAAATCGCTGATCACCGCCATTAGTAGTAAACAAAAAAAATTACTAGAAATGCAATAAAACTTTCCCTTTTCCTATTTTGTAAATGCTATAAATTTTGCGCAAACAACCGATAAACGCTTATTGCGATTTTTTTTTTTTTTTTTTACCAAAAATAGGTAGAAGAATACGTATCGGCCTAAACTGAGGAAAAAAAAATTTTTTTATATATATTTTTGGGGGATATTTATTATAGCAAAAAGTAAAAAATATAAAAAAAATTTCAAAATTGTCGCTCTATTTTTGTTTATAGCGCAAAAAATAAAAACCGCAGAGGTGATCAAATACCCCCAAAAGAAAGCTCTATTTGTGGGGAAAAAAGGACGCCAATTTTGTTTGGGAGCCACGTCGCACGACCGCGCAATTGTCAGTTAAAGCGACGCAGTGCCGAATTGCAAAAAGGGGCAAGGTTCTTTTGGTCCGGATCTTAAGTGGTTAAAGGCTATTGAGGGATATATTTAAATGAAAATGTTTTTGCCTGGAGTTCAACTTTAAATTTTGAAGCTCTCATCCTCATCATCAAGCATACTTGTGTAGTGTAAAAATCCCAACCATCAGCTGTAAATGCGGTGACTCATGGGACTGATCACGCTTCTACCCACAAAGAAGAGTTACGATGAAGGGAAGGGTCATTAAGCTGCTGCTGGTTGGTGACTGCACAGCTTGTCATCGGGCACTTCCTGTAATAAAATCCAATCTACAACATGCTGTATACATGAAACCGGCCATTTTCCTGTTTAGAGGCTGTGTGTTGACACAACCACAATAAGTATCCCTGTTGTGGTATTGGACTCCTTTCTGCTGCGCACAGCAATGCGCAGGGTCATTATCTGCAGATACTGATTAAAGGGAAAGTCAGACATTGCTTTGTTTTCAAACACTTGCTTACTGGGCCCTCTCACCCCCTTCCTGCCCAGGCCAATTTTCAGCTTTCAGCTCTGTGACAATTGCGCGGTCATGCAACACTGTACCCAAACAAAATTTTATTCATTTTGTTCACAAAAATAGAGCTTTCTTTTGGTGGTATTTATCACCACTGGGTCTTTTATCAATTTTTTGCTAAAGAAACAAAAAATACAGAAAAGTTTGAAAAAACCTTTGCAAACAGGTAATTTTTCTCCTTCGCTGATGTGCGCTGATGAGGTGGCACTTATAGGTGGCACTAATGAGCTCTGATGGGTGTCACTGATGGGCATTGGTAGGTGGCACTGATAAGTTATACTGATAGGTGGCGCTGATGGGTGGCACTGATTGGCAGTACTATTGGGCACTGATTGGCAGTACTATTGGGCACTGATTGGCAGCACTATTGGGCACTGGCTGGCAGCACTATTGGGCACTGATTGGCAGCACTGATTGGCAGCACTATTGGGCACTGATTGGCTGCACTATTGGGCACTGATTGGCTCCACTATTGGGCACTGATTGGCTCCACTATTGGGCACTGATTGGCTCCACTATTGGGCACTGATTGGCTCCACTATTGGGCACTGATTGGCTCCACTATTGGGCACTGATTGGCTCCACTATTGGGCACTGATTGGCTCCACTATTGGGCACTGATTGGCTCCACTATTGGGCACTGATGGGGGGGCACTGGTTTGCACTGATTAACAGCTCTGATGGGCACTGTGTGGGACCAATTTCCCCGTAACAGAAGCTAGTTAACTGCTTTCCTAAACGGCTTCTGTTTACTTCCGTAACCCGCTGTCATTGGCTGACAGCTAAACACGTGGTAAAGGGCTGTGATTGGTCCTTTACGCTGTTCTGTGATCAGCCGAGTCTGAAGGACTCAGCGATCACAGAGTGCGCTGCCCGTGTGAGCAGTGCAGTCCTGGAAGGGTGTCTACTGACGCCTTTCCGGCACTGGAAGCCCGCGCTGCAGTCTTCTTTCGGCTATAGCGCGAGGTGGAAAGCGGTTAAACACAAAAGTGACAGACATACCCTTCTGAATTCACAATGTTATAAAGACATCTAAGATTTTTCAAAGCTGAGCTCTGGCATGAGCAAATATTGTCTAAATACTTTCATTCTATGTATTCTTCTTTGAATATTGGTGTTCTTTGTCTATTTCTTCCAGATCTGTGCAGTAATCCAGTGTGAATCTTTGGCTTCCTGTAATAAAGAGCGCTCACTGCAGCTCTCCATCTCCCTATGCACAGAGGCGGCTCTAGGCTTTGTGAGTCCTTAAAGCGGTGGTTCACCCTTAAAAACAAGTTTCTACCATGAAATCCAGCATACTAGCGTGAGCTACAGTATGCCGTTATTTTATTTTTTTGTGCCGTACTCACAGTTTAATACCGTAGTTAAGTTTCAGACTCCCCGCAGGGAATGGGCGTTCCTATGCAGAGGGAACATGATTGACGGCCGGCTATGGCGCGTCACGCTTCCCGAAAAGAGCCGGAGTAGGACTCGGCTCTTCACGGCGCTATACGGCGCCTGCGCACAGACTAGGAGCTGACTGTGCAGGCGCCGTGAAGAGCCAAGTCCTATTTCGGCTATTTTCAGGAAGCGTGACGCGCCATAGCCGGCCGTCAATCATGTTCCCCTCTGCATAGGAACGCCTACTCCCCGCGGGAGTCTGAAACGTAACTACGGCATTAAACTGTGAGTACGGCGCAAAAAAATAAAATAAAGGCATACTGTAGCTCGCGCTAGTATGCTGGATGACATGGTAGAAAAAACATATTTTTTTTTTATGGTAAACCTCCGCTTTAAGCAAAACATGGACTCATGCCTATAATGGGTAAAAAAAATAAATCAAGCAAATAAAAATGGCTGTAGAAAGATGCACGGATCTAGCACTGTGATTTAAAGCGGGAGTTCACCCGAAAATTGTATTTTTAACATTAGATTGATGCTCATTTTGTCTAGGGGAATCGGGTAGTTTTTTTTAAAAACGAAGCCGTACTTACCATTTTAGAGAGCGATCTTCTCCGCCGCTTCCGGGTATGGTCTTCGGGACTGGGCGTTCCTATTTGATTGACAGGCTTCCGACCGTCGCATACAGCACGTCACGAGTTGCCGAAAGAAGCCGAACGTCGGTGCGGCTCTATACGGCGCCTGCGCACCGACGTTCGGCTACTTTGGGAAAATCGCGACGCGCTGTATGCGACCGTCGGAAGCCTGTCAATCAAATAGGAACGCCCAGTCCCGCAGCCCATACCCGGAAGCGGCGGAGAACATCGCTCTCAAACGGTAAGTACTGCTTCGATTTAAAAAAAAAAAACACTTGATTCTGCTGCCCAAAATGAGCCTCAATCTAATGTTAAAAATGGAGTTTTTGGGTGAACCTCCACTTTAAGCAGAGGCAAATTAGGCAGCCGCGAGGCCCCTGTGAGTGTGAGGCTTTAGGCAACCACCTAATTTGTCTAATTAAAGAGCCGCCTCTGCCTATGCATGGTGACTGGTCATGTCTCTGCTGGCCTCCTGTAGTTTTCTGCAGGCAGCCTGTAGTGGGTGGAGCCTGATTGGCCCCTCCCACAGCTCTGCTCTCTACACAGACTATGTAAAGAACAGTGATGTCATTGCTACACTTACAAAATCATATCTGGGTTTGCAAGGGCATTTGGTGGTCCTAGCCCAGGCCTATTCTGGCTCTCCTCTCCTACATGTAAAAATCATATTTTTTTTGCTAGAAAATTACTCAGAACCCCCAAACATTATTAGGTAGATCCACAGAGAGTGCCGCAACTTTAAGGCGGCTTAGCGTATCGTATTTACACTACGCCGCCGTAAGTTAGCCAGGCAAGTACATGATTCACAAAGTACTTGCCTGCTAAGTTACGGCGGCGTAGCTTAAATCGGGCGGGCGTAAGGGCGCCTAATTCAAATTTAGTTGAGGGGGCGTGTTTTATGGTAATGAGGGGTGACCTTGCGTGATTGACGTAATTTACGAACGGCGCATGCGCCGTCCGCCTACACATCCCAGTGTGCATTGCGGCTAAGTATCCCAGTGTGCATTGCGGCTAAGTATGGCCGCCCCGTTCAAAGCGGGAACAGGGCGGCCATACTTTAACATTGGCTACGCTACCTAGGGAAATTACTATCTTTAGGCGGCATATCTCTTACGGAAACCGCGTATCTGTACTGCGTCGACCGTGCGTACGTTCGTGAATAGGCGTATCTAGTGATTTACATATTCTACGCCGACCGCAATGGAAGCGCCACCTAGCGGCCAGCCTAAATATTGCACCCTAAGATAGAACGGCGCAGGCCATCGTATCTTAGATAGGTTTAAGTGTATCTCTGTTTGAGAATACACTTAAACTTAGGTCGGCGTAGATTCCGAGTTAGGTCGGCTTATCTACTGATAAGCCGGCCTAACTCTTACTGAATCTAGCTATATGTATATATTTTTTAGCAAAGACTACATGTGTGCCAAGTTTGGGGTCCAGGGAACCTATGGCCGGCCGGTACCGGGTCCCCAAAGTCCGGGAGATCAGGTGCAGAAAGGTGACTCGAGTAGAAGCCGAGGGGGGCATTTTCAGCACAAAAAAATGTGCTGAAAAACTCGGCTTATACTCGAGTATATACGGTATATGCAATTTCATAAATTACACAATTATGTGCAGGCAAAAATTCTTTTTTTTATTCTTTTTTCTCCCTGACGTGATTTGGTATTCTTTTTAGAACGTAACTTTGCCACATTCCCTAAACTCTGGTGCAATGTTCTGGCAAAGTGCAGCGTCCCTTGTAAAGTAAACATCCTATTTGCTTTTAGTAAATGAACCCCAACGATGTGCTAAAAGGTTCCCATCTCCGAAGGTTGGGAGGTAGGTGTTTGTGAGAAGGATAATCATTTTGTGGACCGTGACGTCCGGATCATTTTCATCCCTCAGTTGATGGTTTAGCAATTCCTGGAGAAAGCGCTGAGCCAGCAACTGAATTAGAAGAAAGGTAAAGTGGCGACGTGTATCTATCGTCTGTGAATGGAAGAGGAACAGACCCGGTACATTATCCTGCAGCTCGATACTAGAACAATGAACTCATCGGTTATCTGCACCTTATTGACTCCTGCACGTCCATTGGAGATAGACCGCGTGTCCTGCACAGTAATTGATCTGCGCCAGCATTTTCTGCATACACATGCTGTGCCGGGTCTAATTCTAGGGGAAGCTTTCTAAGCAGCAGCGGCTGACTAAGGTTTTATCTCCTGGGCTTCAGAAAGGGCTGAGCTTTCCAATTCTTCAGCTGGAATAGATGAATCCTTTGTACTGGGAAGTATTCACCCTAAGGCACCTTGGGTGTCTGTCTGGACCAGACAAGCCTGATTGGTGTCTTAATGTAGGCCTTTGACACCATCTTAAAGCAGAACTCCAGCTTTTATTTTTTACATATCTTTGCTGCAGAAGGAGTTTTTTTTTTTATCTTGTGCATTAACCCAGTGGTGGTCAACTTACCGATATGGGCGGCTTTTAGTGTGGCCCTTGACATTACCAAAGGGCCACACATAAAATTCAGTACATATTCCTTGTCCGATACAGCAGACCCACAACAAGATATAGTCAAAACTATGGACGTGATACAAGACCTGGTCAGACACTGGAAATGGTCAGAGATGATGAAAGAGATGGCCAGAGATTGCAGACATGATAAAAAAGCTATTCAAAGAGGAGATGGTTAGTAACTGAAGACAGGATACAAGAGATGGTCAGAGACTGTGGACCTGGTACAAGAGATGGTCAGAGACTGTGGACCTGGTACAAGAGATGGCCAGAGACTGTGGACCTGTTACAAGAGATGGCCAGAGACTGTGGACCTGTTACAAGAGATGGCCAGAGACTGTGGACCTGTTACAAGAGATGGCCAGAGACTGTGGACCTGTTACAAGAGATGGCCAGAGACTGTGGACCTGTTACAAGAGATGGCCAGAGACTGTGGACCTGTTACAAGAGATGGCCAGAGACTGTGGACCTGTTACAAGAGATGGCCAGAGACTGTGGACCTGGTACAAGAGATGGCCAGAGACTGTGGACCTGGTACAAGAGAAGGCCAGAGACTGTGGACCTGGTACAAGAGATGGCCAGAGACTGTGGACCTGGTACAAGAGATGGCCAGAGACTGTGGACCTGGTACAAGAGATGGCCAGAGACTTTGGACCTGGTACAAGAGATGGCCAGAGACTGTGGACCTGGTACAAGAGATGGCCAGAGACTGTGGACCTGGTACAAGAGATGGCCAGAGACTGTGGACCTGGTACAAGAGATGGCCAGAGACTGTGGACTTGGTACAAGAGATGGCCAGAGACTGTGGACCTGGTACAAGAGATGGCCAGAGACTGTGGACCTGGTACAAGAGATGGCCAGAGACTGTGGACCTGGTACAAGAGATGGCCAGAGACTGTGGACCTGGTACAAGAGATGGCCAGAGACTGTGGACCTGGTACAAGAGATGGTCAGAGACTGTGGACCTGATGCAAGAGATGGTCAGAGACTGTGGACCTGGTACAAGAGATGGTCAGAGACTGTGGACCTGGTACAAGAGATGGTCGGAGACTGTGGACCTGGTACAAGAGATGGTCAGAGACTGTGGACCTGGTACAAGAGATGGTCAGAGACTGTGGACCTGGTACAAGAGATGGTCAGGGACTGTGGACCTGGTACAAGAGATGGTCAGAGACTGTGGACATGCTTCAGGAGGCAGTCATTGTTTTGAAGAAATGTTGAATGTGTAGCACCCTCTACCTTAGGTAGGTGCTAGAGTGGGGATTTTTGTAGGAAAGCTGTCAGAGCAGGTACATTTGGGCAGGCCTATACTTCAGGCTAGGCCTGTTTGTTTTGATCTGTGGGCAGGGAGTGGTTAGTGTAGCAGTGGGTGTGACCACTTGTGCTTTTGTTCTGGGGTGCCTCCCCTGCATCCAGGGAGAATGATCTAGAAGAGGGGCAGGACACAGGACTGGAGTGGCTGGTCGCTCATGTGAGGAGCCCTGGCCAATCCCCAATTGGAATTGGCAGGAGGCAGGCCTCCCATATAAGCTTCGGTCCAGCCCACTGGAGGGGTGTTGTCGGCCGGGAGATTTAGAGAATTGAGTGCTAGGCAGCAGCAGGGGCCCCATCCCCACCTGGGGGGGGGGGGTGCGAGGCCTAGCGGAGAAGCCCGGGAGAGCTGGGAGGGAGCTTCATCCTTACACGGTCATGGATGGAGTGTCCTGGAACAGAGGGGCTGGAGAAGCTGACGAAACGTACGTCCAGTTAAAGTTCTCCAACATGGACGCGGGGCAGGAGAAGGTCGATGAGTGGACCACAGTGGATTGCTGGATGAGGCATGCCAGGGAAGCTGGGTGCGAGGCCAGAGGAGAGACTGTGGCCTGAGGGCGCAGGATTTGCGGGCCAGACTAGCTGGGAGCAGTAGTCCACCTATTTGCACATGCTACTAAATTTCTAGGTCGCCGGGGAGAGGTACTGCAGACCTCTGGCCTAGTAACGGCAACACTTACAGCCAGCATTTGAGACTGTTCAGAGTGGTCTCTTTCGCTCACAGAGGATGATGTGACAGGAAAGATAATGATCTACTGTGTAGTTTGTGCAGGAGGATAGAAGTTCTGGGAGCAACAGTCTGCGGGAGGTACGCAGAGGAGGAGAAATAGTCTGCATGGTGATGCAGGGGAAGTGACACTAGATATAATATGTGCATCAGGACTTCAAGGCTCAACGAATTTCAAGTTCTTAATATGATGGCAAAGCAACAGGTTCTATGGGCATCCCATATTATATTTAAGTTTTATGGTGGACAAATGCATTGTTTTTAGTGTAATGCATCTACCATGGGTTGTTTTTTCAATCCCCAAAGTAGCAATAGTAACTATTCACAATAATTCGTTTTTCAGGGAAATTTGGGTAAACTTGGGCTACATTTCATCTCTGTGCACCCTGTACCTATCCTGTACTTGGTGTTTGATGCCGGTACAGAACTCGCAGCAGCTGCTTATGAAAGAATTTAAATCCGTCTCAACAGATTTGTAGAATTTTCTCCTCCAGTGTATTTCAGGTCATTGTCTGGTATTAGGAGGTCAATGCTACAAGTTCCAGTAGTCAGTAGGTTTTTCCTTTCTTTAAAGTGGAGGTTCACCCTATAAAAAAATTCTAACAATACATCCAGCCCAGTCCTGCATATAAAATGACACTAACCTTTTTTTTTCTTTGCCGTAGATATCGTTTAGCCGTGGAATTCACCGCGGCTTCCGGGTAGGGAATCCCGCGGGAGTGGGCGTTCCTATTGTCATGCCAATTGATTGACATGCTAAATGACGGCGCACACAGCGCGTCACGACTTCCCGAAGGAAGCTCGGCTCTATTCGGCGCCGGTGCGCAGGCGCCGAATAGAGCCCAGCCGACCCGAGCTTCCTTCGGGAAGTCGTGACGCGCTGTGTGCGCTGTCGTTTAGCATGTCAATCAATTGGCATGACAATAGGAACGCCCACTCCCGCGGGTTTCCCTTACCCGGAAGCCGCAGTGAATTCCACGGCTAAACAATATCTACGGCAAAGAAAAAAAAAAGGTCAGTGTCATTTTATATGCAGGACTGGGCTGGATGTATTGTTAGAAATTTTTTATAGGGTGAACCTCCACTTTAAGCCACGACTTTGCATTGACAGCCCTTTATGTGTAGTGCTCGAAAAACAAAATACGATATACTTGCTTTAATTTTGGTATATGTCCATCTGTAGCTGTCGGCTTGTTGTGGTTCATCCTCCACATACAGGTGGCGCTGCCCCAGCAGCCAATATGAAGGGGAAAATGGGAGTAAGCAGAGCTCTTGTTCTTTTGAGGCCTCTGTAGGTGTCACTAGCCATCTGTCATTAGCCATCTGATTGGACGCTGCTGCGCCTAATGACCACCCTGGCCATCTTTACAGGGGGCAGTGCTAACTGCATTTGCAAAGTGGCCAAGTCAGGGACAGGAACCTGTTGGTGAGGGACAGTGGGGTTGATTTACTAAAGGCAATTAGACTGTGCACTCTGCAAGTGCAGTTTCTCCAGAGCTTGGTTGAAGGTAAAGCTTTACTTGGGAAAGAAAACCCAATCACATGCAAGGAAAAAAAACAGCAACCTCAAACCAACCTCAATGGCCCGGATTCACATACAGCGGCGCATAGTTATACCGGCGTAGCGTATCGAATATACGCTACGCCGACATAGCGCAGAGCGGCGAGCACAGTATTCACAAAGCACTTGCTCCCAACATTGCGCCGGGGTAACGTAAATTCGTAGGCGTAAGCCAGCCTAATTCAAAGTAGGTGGAAGTTGGCGTGATCCATTTAAATGAACCGTGACTCCATGCAAATGATGGGCCGAACTAACTGCGCATGTGCCGTCCCGTGGACGCATCCCAGTGCGCATGCTCAGAATCACGTCGAAAATACTCCCTAAGATACGTCGAATCACTGCCTACGATGTGAACGTAACCTACGCCCATCCATATTCACGTACTACTACGTAAACAACGTAAAATACGATGGCTGTTCCCTGGTCCATACCTTTGCATGAGTTGCGCCTCATAGATGGGGAATAACTATAATCCGGACGTAAGCCTTACGTAAACCGCGTATATTAATGCGCCGGGCGCAAGTACTTCTGTAACTTACAAAGGTCCTGCCACACAGTGTCTCTCCATAGAGTAATATGCTCTAGCTTCTGCTGAGGAAAATATCAGTGATTATTCTTCATAGAGGAGACTCGCAACAATGGCACAACTAACCTTGATTACCATAGCTCCCAACTGTCCCTGATTTGGAACAAGGTCCCTCTGTCCCTCTTTCATCCTCATTTGTCACTCTTTTTGTTCTGATCTATATAGATGTATATAAAATGCACTTTTTATCTTTTAAAAAGTGTTAAAGCTTTCATCCAGTTTCTAAATTGCTGCATTTGTAATTTTCAAAAGCCCATTTAAAGGAATAGTAGTGGTAAAAAAAAAAAAGCACTTGTGGGTTTAAGTAACCCACAAGTGATTTTTTTACCACTACTATTTTTTTATACTGGAGTTTAAAAGAGAATTATTAAAAATAAAAAAATGATTCAAAGGGGGCGAGGAAGTGCCAGCTTGGCCCCTTCCAGTGTGGGGAATCTTGGGTAAAGGAGCCGCTGAATAGTTTGGGATCGGCGTATTAAGTTACCCTTTTTCTTTCTTGGTCTAGGGGTGACACCTGTGAGTGTAGGTACAGAGCGAGTGTCCAGACATCAGTTAAGTTTTCAATGCTTTATTCCAAGGCCCAATATGGCCAACATCAACATGGCACACAATAGAGAAAGGTTGATGAGCATAGAGAGAACTTTAGTATCAGGCCCTGGATATGAAGGAGAGCAAGCCTGCTCTCGGCAATAATTTAGCTCAGCTCGTCGCCACTCCAACTAGAGTGGGTAAAGTGCCCCCGGACAGGCGGTTGTCACAGGCCTGGCAGCCGGAGCGACACTTGCAAATCACTGGGAGGAACAGACCTCTGCCACAGGCCCGACTCAAGGCCTCTGCCACAGGCTCAACAATTTTGGATATGAAGGATTGAATGGAGCTAATCCTCCCAGTTAGTTTAAATAAGGGTCACCAATTGACAGCTTTAGTGTACCTGTCATGCAATGTGATGACCGGATCCCCGATGGTTCGCCTAGGCCTCCTGGACAACCTCTATCTCTAGGTTCTCCCCGAGCCGTTCCCCCACCGTGCAGCTCTCAGCTTAGGATCCTCTCAATGAAGGTCTGAGACCCAGGAAGTCGCTGGGGCCCCTCTCAATGCCAGGGTGAAGCTCGGCATGGTGCGCAACTTCGGTCAAGTAGACCACGGTGGCAGGGCCCATGGATGCGCGTACCCTGAAGGTGGATATACCGCACCTGGAACTCGGGCCCTGCACAGAACAGAACATGGTGGTTGCCACAGATATACCCCCCCCCAGCATGCCCAAAGAGGGAAACACTCCTCTGATTGGCTGCTGGGGAAGGTGGGTCTGTCAGGACCCCTCTATCGCCAACTGTCGCCCAGGGGTGGTAACACACCCCTGGAGCGCAGACTGACGTACAGGACAGTCCTGAATTGACACCAGCCCAAATTTCAGAAAATTGTGGATGGAAGCAAACTAACTCTCCCATTCCCATTAACTTTAGCGTAGTGCCCATACTGAAAGTAAGGGGGCGCTACAGATGTAGTCTTCCTCCTTTTAAAGGAACACTAAAGCTTAGTTTTTTTTTATTTAGAAACCTGGTGAGGCTGGGTGTGGAAATAAGAACTCGGCTAACTAACAAACATGAGGCGAAAAGAGGGGAACAAACCAAATGCTTGAACAGGCTTCTGGCCCTGATTTGGGAATGCACCACAAACTAAGGTGTACCTCCTGGAACAAAAAAAGTGTGAAAAAGCCATGATGGAAGCACCTATTCCATGATTCATGTGCCACATACTAGTTCTGGAAATGGTGTGCAATATAGGAGGGGTAGCTTTTGTCAGGTGCTTAGTCCATGTCATCGCATCAGCTGTTGGGGTGCTTAAAGGTGGAAGTTGAGAAATTGTGTCTTCGCACACTCCCCGGTAGAGTCATTTTTGTACATTAGCCAGCTCACTCTCCCATAAGCTATGAGCAAGGCGGCTGTCCTGCGGTTAAAGACTAGTATTACTATTCTTCTGCCAATTATATGTCTCATGCTCCACTTATCCCAAAAGCCAAGTGTGCGATATCGTATGATTCTAAAGAGGAAGAGGAGGCTCAGCCGGCAACATCAATCACACCACGCTGTCATCTGCCTCTTCCTAAGTGAACATGGAGGGGTCTATTAACGGTACAAACCTCCAAACCTGTGCTTCCGCCCTGGGTGCACAGAATACTACTATTGTTCCCTGAACTTGAATTAATCCATATGTGTTCTGGAGACGTCTGCTTTACTAAGATATGGGCTTTTTTTGTGGTTTACACAATTGAAATCTGACGTTCCTTGAAAGTCAATGTAAAATACACACACTGCTTAAAGCCAGAAACATGCGGCGGGTAGGTCTATGGGCTGGCTAAAAGATAGATATAAAAAAAGCCATTTTAGGACGTTCTATTTAACTGCTTTTGTTTTGTAATTTAAACATTTTCTTGGATGTTGTTCTTTTTGTGGTGTTAAATTTTTAAAGAGTATATAAACCCAAAAATAAAAATGTAATAGAAATGCAAGATAAATACAATGGCCCGGATTCACATACATTGGCTCATATTTATGCCGGTGTAGCGTATGGAATATACGCTACGCAGACGCAGCGCAGAGAGGCAAGCACAGTTTTCACAAAGCACTTGCTCTCACTCGCTCTCAAATCTACACTGGGTTTTCTCGGCGTAAGCCAGCGTAGGTGGAAGTGGGCGTGAGCCATGCTAATGAGGCGTGACCCCATGCAAATGATGGGCCAAGCGCCGTAGAAGTACTTAAAACGAACGGCGCATGCGCCGTCCCGTGGCCGCATCCCAGTGCGCATGCTCAGAATCACGTCGAAACAACTGCCTAAGATACGTCGAATCACTGCTTACGGCGTGTACGTAACCTACGCCCAGCCATATTCACGTACTACGTAAACGACGTAAAATACGACGGCTTGTGTTTCCTGGTCCATACCTTTGCATGAGTTGCGCCTCCTATATGGGGAATAACTTTACGCCGGACGTACGACTTGCGCAAACCGCGTATATTATGCGCCGGGCGCAAGTACGTTCGTGAATCGACGTATCTCCCTCATTTCCATATTTGAATAGGAAATCAATGGGAGTGCCCCTTGCGGCCAGCGTAAATATGCGCCCACGAAACGCCAGCGTAGGAAAGTTACGTCGGTCGGATGAAGCCTATTTTCAGGCGTATGTTGGTTTCAGAGTCCGGCGCATAGCTACGACGGCGCATATTTGCACTTACGTGGCGTATCTGTAGATACGTCGGCGTAAGTGCTTTGTGAATCCGGGCCAATTAATACAAGTCCCCCAAATGTGGTGACTGCATTGTTTACATCTTTGTTCTTCTGTTTGTACTATATAATGTTTGCCGCAGCATGTGTACAATCCCATCCAGCTGCCTTTGCAGCATAACCACATTTCCCGACCGATCGATAGCCGAATGAATCATAAGACGGCCTCCCGTGATCGCGCCCACTGAAGGGCGCAGATGGCACGCTCTGTGATCAGTGTCCTGAGGACACTGCTGATCACAAGATTGAGGTAAAGAGCCAATCGGTGGACTCTTTACCAAGTGATCAGCTGTGTCCAATAACAGCTGATCACGGATATAAATAGAAGCCGGTTATCGGCATTCCTTTCCTCATGCTGACAGTATGAGGAGAGGAGAAGAGTCGTAACCGGCTTCTCTAAAAGGAACATGTACACTGATAATCAGGGCATTGATAATCCGTGTTCTGCTTATCAGTGCAGTCCCAACAGTATCCACCAGTGCTGCCAATCTGTGCCCTCCAGTGCCGCCTCATCAGTGTCTCCCCATCAGTGCTCACCAGTGCCCACCAGTGCTGCCTGATCAGTGCCCACCAGTGCTGCCTGATCAGTGCCCACCAGTGCTGCCTGATCAGTGCCCACAAGTGCTGCCTGATCAGTGCCCACCAGTGCTGCCTCATCAGTGCCCACCAGTGCTGCCTCATCCGTGCTGCCTCATCAGTGCCCACCAGTGCTGCCTCATCAGTGCTGCTTCAGTGCCCACCAGTGCCGCCCCACCAGTGCTTGCCTCATCATTGCCCACCAGTGATGCCTCATCAGTGCCGACCAGTGCTGCCTCAATGGCCACCAGTGCCGCCCCACAAGTGCTGCCTCATCAGTGCCCACCAGTGCCGTGCCTCATCAGTGCCCACCAAATTAATGGTTTCCATCTTGGTCAGATGAGGCAAATGAGGCAAAGGTTCACTTTGCAAAGAATACCCAATCACATTCAAGGTTAATAAAAAAAAAAACAGCATTTTTGCTTGCACATGATTGGATGATGGAAGTCAGCAGAGCCTCCCCTCATTTACTAAGCTCTGAAGCAAATTCCATTGCGGAACACAACTGCACTTGCAAAGTACACACTCTATTTGCCTTTTGTAAATCAACCTCGTTGTATTCTGATTTTTTTTTTATTCTGGGCCATTGAAAACCATGTATGTATTCTGAAAAATGGATGGAAAAGGCTGCAGGCGCCATGGTACTAAAGCACAGATGGAAGCTGTCCGTTGATTACAATGGCACAGATTTCCCATTGCTCTTTCTGTACGGTTTGCTTTGTTTCCAAACATTGGCAAATCCCGTACAATGGAAATGGGCCTTAAAGGCATGCCAAGACTGGAAGCTCATTATTTCTCCGCAGAGAGTTTTTAAATGCGGCTCTGCCATAAGGACATTAAAGCGGAGGTTCACACAAAAAGTGAACCTCCGCTTTTTGGATCCCTCCCCCCGTCCGGTGTCATATTTGGCACCTTTCAGGGGGGTGCAGGTATTTGCACCACTTCCGGTTTCTGACTCCCGCAGGATCCCAGCCTCGTGACGTCACCCCCCCCCCCACCCCCACTGTCTTCTGGGAAACACTGTTCCCAGTAGAAAGCAGGGACCAGTGACGGCGCGCCGCGATCCTCGCGCGTGCGCAGTAGGGAATCGGGCAGTGAAGCCGCAAGGCTTCACTGCCTGATTCCCTCACCGAGGATGGCGGCAGAAGCAGCCGAGGACCGAGCGATTGCTCAGCCTCGTCTGCTGACATTGCGGGCGTGCTGGACATGTAAGTGTCCATTTTTTACAAGTCAGCAGCTGCAGTAATTGTAGCTGCTCGCTTTTAACCACTTGAGACCCACGCTGTCGACGAAAGACGTCCACAGTGCTGCTCTCAACTGCCGGGTGGACATCCCTGGACGTCCTTTTATTTGCATTCACCGCACGCGCAGCAGGGAAAAACTGTGCCCGGCGCATCGCTGAAATGCCGATGCGCGTGCCTGGCGGCCGCAATGTCCGCCAGGTTCCCGCGAACGGCAGTGACAGAGCAGGGACGTGGAGCTCTGTGTGTAAACACAGAGCTCCACCTCCTGTCAGGGAGAGAGGAGACCGATGCTGTGTCCCTCGTACATAGGGACACAGATCGGTCACCTCCCCCAGTCAGAATCGCTCCCAGGGAATACGTTTAACCCCTTCCAAGACCCCTAGTGTTAACCCCTTCCCTGCCAGTCACATTTATACAGTAATCAGTGCATTACTATAGCACTGTTCGCTGTGTAAATGTGAATGGTTCCAAAATTGTGTCAAAAGTGTCCGATGTGTCCGCCGCAAAATCGCAGGCCTGACAAAACTCGCAGATCGCCGCCATTACTAGTAAAACAATTTTTTTTTTTTTATAAATCTATCCCCTATTTTGTAGGCACTATAACTTTTGCGCAAAACAATCAATAAACGCTTATTGCGATTTAGTTTTTTTACCAAAAATATGTAGAAGAATACGTATCGGCCTAAACTGAGGGAAAAAATATAGTTTACAAAAAAAAAAAAAAATTGGGATATTATTATAACAAAAAGTAAAAAATATTGTGTTTTTTTTCAAAATGTTCTGCCTTTTTTGTTTATAGGAAAAAATAAAAACCGCAGAGGTGATCAAATACCACCAAAAGAAAGCTCTATTTGTGGGTAAAAAAATGATGAAAATATAATTTGGGTACAGTGTTGTATGACCGCGCAATTGTCATTCAAAATACATCAGCGCTGAAAGCTGAAAATTGGTCTGGGCAGGAAGGGGGTTTAAGTGCCCAGTAATGAAGTGGTTAAAAAAAAAGAAGGTGCACCTCCGCTTTAAGTATTTTGGTTATTTTGCTGTATGACGTGTATATACTTTATTGTGAGATATTTGCTAAGCATTGTCAGCTCTTCTAAGCAGGGCCCTCTTGTATTTTATTACCGTATTTATCGGGGTATTGCGCACTCCGGCGTATAGCACGCACCCCTAATTTTGACCCGTTTTTCCTGTAAAAAAACATTTTATGAAATTTTACTACTTATAGTTTTGTTGTCTTGCCCGGCGGCCTTGTCCGGTCCGGCGTCCTTGTCCGGTCCGGCGTCCGTCTGCGGCCTCGGTGGTGTCCTCCCGGCTTCTCCCGCGCTGTCTTCATGTCGAATCCCCGCTTCCCGCGCTCAGTTTGAAGCCTCCGCCGACGTATACCGAGCGCATTACACTCGGGTATATTCGGCCAGGCTCGGCTTCTCACACACAAACGTCACAGAGCGTGACTACGAGTGAAGCCGAGCCTGGCCGAATGTACCCGAGCGTACTGCGCTCGGTATATGTCGGCGCAGGCATTCAAACACGGCGCGGGAAGCGGGTATCGGCGTATATCACGCACACGCGATTTTGCCCCGATTTTCAGGGCAAAAAAGTGCGCGATATACGCCGATAAATATGATATATTGTAATTGTACTGTCTCCCCTCGTGCTGTAAAGCGCTGTGTGAACTGTTGGCACCATATAAATCCTGTATTATAATAATAATAATAATTATAATAATAGTTCTTGTCGTATTTGCTAAGAATTGTCAGTGATATCTCCTTTTCTTTCTTTTCAGGAATCTTTACAGCAGTTGGTTATGATGTCTTTACCGAATGTTTTAACAATTGGAAAAAATCCTTTTTCTGGTGAGTAATGATGAATATTTCTAGTAAACCTACACAGCCACAGTAGGTGTGTGTATGAAGATATATATTTGTAGCACAAGGTTTTTCCTCACAAATTTACTTGCCATGAATACTTTTCATGGTTGATTTGATGGAGATCTATTGATTTTTCACCAAGTTTGGCCTTGTTGCACTTTCTCTTCTACCACTAGGTGTCCGGGGACTTGGTTGTACTAGATATGAGAAGGGCAATGCAAGGTCAGGTTATGGATATATGGGGTATCTCAGCCAATGGGCTGGGATTTCCTTAAATCCCTTGGCCTGCTGGGAGCGCCTTCCAGGTGATCTGTGTTCTGTGCCACCTGGACTTCTAGCAGCTCTTTTACTAGCGGCGGCCCAGTCTTCCCCGTCGGCTTCTTCCCTCTTCTCTTGTCCCGATGTTGACACGATGATCTCTCCCACTGTAATGCCGTGTGTGTGGTGCGCAATGACTTATATAGGCTTGGGGCAGGGTCACCGGGTGATGTCCCCCGGTGACCCCGCCCCATAGGACATCACAGTCCCATTGGGAAGAAGCCGACGGGAAAGACCAGGCCGCCGCTAGTAAAAGAGCTGCAAGAAGATAGCGGAGCCCGGCAGAAAGCACCGGAGAGCGCGGAGAAGGCACCGGGGAGTGGGAAGAAGACCCCCAAAGTCGGAAGAAGACCCTCGGAGCTGCCTAATTACTTTAAAAACCAGTGTAGTGTGTTTTTTTTTTCTTGACACTTTTTTTCCCACCCAGGTGAATGGGTAGGGGTATGATGTACCCCATACTCATTCACATAGGGTGTGAGGCCGGGATCTGGGGGCCCCCTTATTAAAGGGGGCTCCCAGATTCCGATAAGCCCCCCAGCCACAGACAACCAACGGCCAGGGTTGTCGGGAAGGGGCCCTTGTCCTCATCAACATGGGGGCAAGGTGCTTTGGGGTGGGGGGTGCAGGGCCCCCCTGCCCCAAAGCACCCACCCCCCAAGTTGATGGCATGTGGCCTGGTATGGCTCACGAGGGGGGGCGCTAGCTCGTCCCCACCCCCTTTCCTAACCAGCCTGGCTGGTGCTCAGATAAGGGTCTGGTATGGATTTTGGGGGGACCCCACGCCATTTTTTTTAGGCGGGGGTTCCCCTTAAAACCCTTAACAGACCGATGGGCCCGGAATGCCAAAGAAGGGGGAACCTATGACGTTTTTTTTTTTTCAAAAAAACAATTGGTGTGGAATTCCCCCTAATTATTGGGGCATCAAAATCGGCGTCTCTGCTCATTGAAGTCATACTTCAAGTCGTGGGGGAAAGTCAGATCCACAGTCGTATGACGGTCTTGTTAAAATCGCGGCAAAATTGCGCGACTTTGAAGTCGCATAAGTGTGAAAGCGGCCCTGTGGAGTGTTTTCCCATCGCTACATGGAACGTCCACTCTTCTTTTCTGATTATAGTTTGTTTATTGGATCCAATTTTGGAATGGTAGTTTTGAGGAGCGTCCCATTCCTATTTACCGGTTAACCCTCTGACATGAAGGAGGATACCATTACCGGCCAAACTGGAGTTCTGATTATGAAAGCAGATGACAGTTTCTGGTGAAATTATTTAACATAATCCAGCATTATGAAGGTGATTAAACATCCGGCAGCCGATCTCCCCTGTGCTTATCCTTGCAGTTTTTTTTAGCAAAGTGCAGCACACAGCTAAAATACAATTGTGATGATACAATAATGGTTTGGATTTCTACCAAGCAGATATCATTTTCATTTTACTTTTTTTTTTTTTTTTCTACCAGAGCAAGGTACAGAAGAGATGAAGAAGATGTTGCTGCTTATGCTGGGCTGTGCGGTTCAGGTAAACCACAGTTCTCATGCTAATTAGTGTAACTTTATCATATCACACACCTTCAGTAAATTTAAAGAGGATCTAAATACATTTTTGTACTTTTGAATGAAGTAGGGAAGTGCCCCTACCGCCAGTGCCAGTGTCCCTACCCATCACGGCGGACTGTGCCCAGGCAGCCTATAGGTACTAGATCCCCTGGACCTGTAAATCGCCCTACCAAAAGCTCCAGGCAATATATAATCTCCAATGAGAATTTCAAGCTTCACCTGCCTTTGTCCTGCCCTTTGTTTACCATTGCAGAGATTTCCTGTTCATTTCCTCTTCTACTATAGCCAGACAGGAAGTGAGAGAGAATCTCTGAAAATTAAAAGGAATTCCTTGGTGCCCCCAGGTCACCAGAACTAGTGTCGCCATTGGAAGATTTCCCCTCTATTACTTTCCTGGGGAAAACCCAACATTTGGGGTTTTCTTTTATTTTCACTGTCACCACGAACAGGACAACAGAGGGGGTGAATCTCCTTAATGGGAGGAATAGACGGCAATAAAAACTCTATCCAAAACTAAAAATAAAATAAAAAATGTTGCCTTTAGTTATACTTTTAATGGTACTCTAGGGAAAAAAATTAGCATTTATTCCTTGCAGTGTGAGGGGAGCCCCAATGCAAGAGTAGTTTTCATATTTTCCCGGAGTTTAGCTTTAAAAGGAAACTTTGCATCCCCTAACTACTAAGCCAAAAGTAAAGAGACCTACAATGTCAAAGTCTTCCATTCTCAGTTGTGCGTAAATATCTAAGGTTTTTTTTTTTTTTTTGAAAGCAGTGAGGCGACTGTTTAATTTAGGGAATAAATTCTGTGTCTATGCTCTGATTTTGCCACCCCAGAATATATTTCCACATAGAGAAGGTCAGATATAGCTGGACAAGACAGTGGTAACAGCAACTCTGGAAAGTAATTACCATATATACTCAAGTATAAGCCGAGTTTTTAAGCACATTTTTTTCTCCCCCTCGGCTTATACTCGAATCACTTTTTTGCGCCTGATCTCCCGGACTTTGGGGGCCCGGTGCTGGGCACCCCTTCCATAAACTCCCATGTTAAACGGTAATTTCTCTGGTGATTTTGGGGACCCGGTACTGGCCGGTTGTAGGTCCTCTGAACCCAGAACTTGGCAGACTTGTAGCACCATTTCTCCTCTACAAGTGTGCAAAGTTTGTTGTCTGGGGGACCTACAGGTGGGAAGCACCGATTTTTCAAAGCCGGATACCCCTTCCATAGACTCCCATGTTAAACGTCAGTCTAGTCATGGGCACAGTGAGGCATGGACACAGTGAGGCAAAGTGTGGAATGCTGATGGACACCCTAGGCTTATATTCGAGTCAATACGTTTTCCCATTTTTTTTTGTGGTAAAATTAGGTGCCTCGGCTTATATTCGGGTCGGCTTATACTTGAGTATATACGGTATACATAAACTGAGATGGGATAATATTTATAGTTTATTTTAAAAAAAATATTATAGATATATATATATATATATATATATATATATATATATATATATATATATATATATATATGCATTATGCTCTTCAAAGCAACTCAGAAGTGCATTCAGTAAAATAAACATCATATGCCTCATTTTCTCCGGCTTTATGTACCAGCTACATACAGTGCACATGTAAAGTATTTACAGCGCTTCACTTTTTCCAAATTTTGTTATGTTTCAGCTTTATCCCAAAATGGATTAAATTCATTATTTTCTTAAAAATTCTACAAACAATACCCCATAATGACAACAAAAAAGAAGTTTGAAATCTTTGTTTTTTTATAAAAAAAAATAAAAAAAAAATACCATGTCATAAGTATTCACAGCCTTTGCCATGACACTCATGAGCTCAGGTGCGTCCTGTTTCCACTGATCATCCTTGAGATGTTTCTACATCTTGATTTGGAGTCCACCTCTGGTAAATTCAGTTGATTGGACATGATTTGGAAAGGCACACACCAGACTACATAAGGTCCCACAGTTAACAGTGCATGTCAGAGCACAAACCAAGCCATGAAGTCCAAGGGATTGTCTGTAGACCTCCCAGACAGGATTGTATGGAGGCAAAGATCGGGGGTAGGGTACAGAAAATTTTCTGCAGTATTGAAGGTACCACAGTGGCCTTCATTATTCATAAAAATAGAATGTTTGAAACCACCAGGACTTTTCCTATAGCGGGCCACCTGGCCAAAATGAGCGATCGGAGGAGAATGGCCTTAGTCAGGGAGGTGACCAAGAACCTGATGGTCACTCTGACAGAGCTCCAGCATTTCTCTGTTGAGAGAGGAGAACCGTCCAGAAGAACAACCATCTCTGCAGCACTCCACCAATCAGGCCTGTATGGTAGAGTGGCCAGGCGGAAAGTCACTCCTCGGGAAAAGGCACATGACAGCCCAGCTGGAGTTTGCCAAGAGGCATCTGAAGGACTCTCGGACAATGAGAAACAAAATTCTCTGGTCTGATGAAACAAAGATTGAACTCTTTGGCCTGAATGGAAATCGTCATGTGAGGAGGAAACCAGGCGCCGCTCATCACCTGGCCAGTACCATCCCTAAAGTGAAGCATGGTGGTGGCAGCATCATGCTGTGGGGATGTTTTTCAGCAGCAGGAACTGGGAAACTAGTCAGGATTGAGGGAAAGATGAATACAGCAATGTAAAGAGACATCCTTGATGAAAACCTGCTCCAGAGCGCTCTGGATCTCAGACTGGGTCGAAGGTTTCTTCTCCAACAGGACAACGACCCTAAGCACACAGCCAATTTAACAAATGAGTGGCTATGTGACAACTCTGTGAATGTCTTCGAGTGGCCAAACCAGAGTCCAAACTTGAACCCGATTGAACATCTCTGGAGAGATCTGAAAATGGCTGTGCACCGATGCTCCCCATCCAACCTGATGGAGCTTGAGAGGTCCTGCAAAGAAGAATGGGAGAAACTGCCCAAAAATAGGTGTGTCAAGCTTGTAGCATCATATTCGGAAAGACTTGAGGCTGTAATTGGTGCCAAAGGGGCTTCAACAAAGTATTGAGCAAAGGCTGTGAATATGTACTGTACGTGGGATTTTTTTTATTTTTAATACATTTGCAAAGGTTTCAAACAAACTTCTTTTACATTGTCATTGTGGGAATTGTATGTAGAATTTTAACCACTTAAGGACCCCTTCACGCCGATATACGTCGGCAGAAGGGACGATTGGGCACAGGCAAGTACCTGTACGTTTCCTTATAGAGCCCAGGGTCGCGGTGGCGTGCTCGTGACCTGGTCATGTTCTCCGGTGTCCCACGAGCTGAAGAACAGGGAGAGGTAAGTGTAAACAAACCTTTCCCCGTTCCTCCTAGTGTGGCTGTCACTGATCACCTGTTCCCTGTGTTAGGGAACGACGATCAGTGACGTCGCACGCACAAAAAAAAATCACTGATCGCCGATATTACTAGTAAAAAAATTTTTTTTTATAAAAATGCCATAAAATTATCTCCTATTTTGTAAATGCTATAACTTTTGCACAAACCAATCAATAAATGCTTATTGCGATTTTTTATTTTTATTTTTTTAACAAAAATATGTAGCAGAATACGTATCGGCCTAAACTGAGGAAAAACTATTTTTTTATATATATATTTTTGGGGGATATTTATTATATCAAAAAGTTAAAAATATTGAATTTTTTTCAAAATTGTCGCTCTATTTTTGTTTATGGCACAAAAAATAAAAACCGCAGAGGTGATCAAATACCACCAAAAGAAAGCTCTATTTGTGGGAAAAAAAGGACGCCAATTTTGTTTGGGAGCCACGTCGCACGACCGCGCAATTGTCAGTTAAAACGACGCAGTGCCAAATCGCAAAAAGGGGCCAGGTCTTTTACCTGCATAATGGTCTGGGTCTTAAGTGGTTAAGGAAAATAACACATTTAATCCATTTTGGAATAAGGCTGTAACAGAAAATGTGAAAAAACTGAATACTTTCCGGATGCACTCTATGCATATGAAAATGTATTTTACGCTTGTGCACTCTAAGATAACATAACATTGCCTATTTTTTTTATTTTATATTGTAACAGTGCTCAAGAAAAGAAGAGTTTATTGATCAAATACAAGACTTGAATTTCGACACGAAGGCAGCTGTCGCAGCTCACATCCAAGAGGTATTATTTCTATTTGTCACAGGCCGTTATTTGTTTTTTTGTTGTTTTTTTTGCATTTTTGTTTAAAACTTTTTTTTTTTTTATGCATTTTACAAAACTTAGAGAGGTTGGGAAAAGTGCTGAGCGGTTGGCAGAGGAGGAAGATCACATGAGCGATGAATAGAATTCAGATAAGCAGCTGTATCCTGCCTTACATGCCGAATAATCTTGATCTAAATGGCCGGTTTTACCGCGGATCTACAAGGTTTTCGGTAGTTAAAGGCCAGCTGTTGTGAATAATTCACAGAACGTCCTGAGGTTATAATGCGCGGCTTGCTTATTATTGCTGTTATGGGCGCCAACAATGGGATTACAGTTTGAGTGAAAAGGGAAACGTATTGGAGAACTAATTGAGTACACTAGAGCATTGTGATTCGTAAAATATTTATCTTGATTGGAATAAAATAAAAACAAAGCCAAGACCTCCATTTCTGCTGTTGGCTACTAGCAACTCCGCCCCCGTCTCCACCCCATAATACTCCATGCAGTCATCCATGGTGACCTTTTTTAACCACTTAACCCCCGGACCATATTGTTGGTCAAAGACCAGAGCACTTTTTGCGATTCGGCACTGCGTCGCTTTAACCGACAATTGCGCGGTCGTGCGACGTGGCTCCCAAACAAAATTGGCGTCCTTTTTTTCCCACAAATAGAGCTTTCTTTTGGTGGTATTTGATCACCTCTGCGGTTTTTAGTTTTTGCGCTATAAACAAACATAGAGCGACAATTTTGAAAAAATGAATATTTTTTACTTTTTGCTATAATAAATATCCCCCAAAAATATATATATATATATATATATATATATATATATATATATATATATATATATATATATATATATATATAAAAAAATTCCTCAGTTTAGGCCGATATGTATTCTTCTACATATTTTCCGTAAAAAAAATCGCAATAAGCGTTTATTGATTGGTTTGCGCAAAAGTTATAGCGTTTACAAAATAGGGGATAGTTTTATGGCATTTTTATTAATATTTTTTTTTTACTAGTAAAGGCGGCGATCAGCGATTTTTTTTTTTTCGGTACTGCGACATTATGGCGGACACTTCGGACACATTTTTGGGACCATTGGCATTTTTATAGCGATCAGTGCTATAAAAATGCATTGGATTACTATATAAATGCCACTGGCAGGGAAGGGGTTAACACTAGGGGGCAGGGAAAGGGTTAAGTATGTTCCCTAGGTGTGTTCTAACTGTAGGGGGGGGTGGATTGTATGAACAGATGATCAGGCATTTCTCCCCTGACAGGACCGGGAGCTGTGTGTTTACACACACAGCTCCCGGTCCCCGGTCCGTCCCCGGTCCGTGCGCGTGCCCCTTATTGGCTGCCCAGCAGAGCCGACCTGCCGCCGTATAACTGAGGTGGCTGGTCGGCAAGCAGTTAAAGAGGAACTAAACTCTCTCAATCAATATTAACTATTTGTATTCCTTCTGCTGCTAGTTTTAGTAAATAGATAGTAAGCTATATTTTACGTTTTTTGTTTTTGAAATTTCTTCAGTTGCTTCCTGGTTTCTGGCCTAGGCTAAAATAATGTCATACATCCCAGGGGTCTTCATGGGAGGCCTCCTGTCCAGCTAAGCACACCCTCCTGTCTGCATGCCTGAGCCAAGGGCAGATGGATTATAGAAAGTAAATAATATATACAGTGGAACCTCGGATTGCGAGTAACGCGGTTAACGAGCGTTTTGCTAAAAATAAAAAATTAAAATCCTGACTCAGTTTGCAAGTGTTGTCTCGCAAAACGAGTAGGACGTTTCGAATCTTTCCAGGGGGTTTCCGAGGGCAGCCGAACAATCTAAGTATTTCCGAGTCTCTCCGGCACCCCCAACCTCTGGCCACATGTGGTATTTGTGCCCCCTGAAATGCAGGCTGGCCTGTGCCCCCTGAAAAGCAGGCTGGCCTGTGCCCCCTGAAACGCAGGCTGGCCTGTGCCCCCTGAAACGCAGGCTGGCCTGTGCCCCCTGAAACGCAGGCTGGCCTGTGCCCCCTGAAACGCAGGCTGGCCTGTGCCCCCTGAAACGCAGGCTGGCCTGTGCCCCCTGAAACGCAGGCTGGCCTGTGCCCCCTGAAACGCAGGCTGGCCTGTGCCCCCTGAAAGGCAGGCTGGCCTGTGCCCCCTGAAA
>NC_053492.1:460976700-460991700 GCF_905171775.1 Rana temporaria | reverse complement strand
GATTCGGACTTACGACGGTGTATCTACTGATACGCCCGTCGTAAGTCTTTCTGAATCCGGACCTTATTATTTCATGTTTTACATATACTGTATCTGCAAAAGGGGCCAGCCTGAAGTCCTATAGCAGGACCTAATTTTCTAACTAAAGTTCCACTTTAAATGTTTCTGAGGCTATACTTCAAACACTTTGTGTTGATCCATGTAAAAAACTTGACTTTTTTTTTTTTTTTTCTGAAGGTAACTCACAATCCAGAGAATGTTCTTGACCTGCAGTCCATGGACTCCACTGACCTCTCTCCAGATGATCTGGAATCCTTACTGAAAAATGTATCTTTCCACCTAAAGAGACTGGTGGATGAAAGAGATGAACAATCGGAGGTATGAAACAAGATGGCTACCCATTGACTGTCCATTGACTGCCCTGTTTTTATGTAGAAATTAGTCCTGATATTCTCATAGGTTTTTTTTTTTTTTTTTAGCCAACTGAAATCTTTCTAAAATGTGGTTTATAGCAGTGGTCTTCAAGCTGCAGGCCTGGGGCCCGGATGTGGCTCTCCTTGCCTTTTCCTCCCACTGACACCAAAAATGGGACATAATTCCTGCTACTGACACCAACAATGAGGCACTACTCAGACTGACACCAACAATGGGGTGCTGTTTTTCCCAGTAATACCAACAATGGAATGTTATTCCTCCCACTGACACCAATGATGGGACACTACTCCTCCCACTGACACCAATGATGGGACACTACTCCTCCCACTGACACCAATGATGGGACACAATTCCTCCCACTGACACCAATGATGGGACACAATTCCTCCCACTGACACCAATGATGGGACACTACTCCTCCCACTGACACCAATGATGGGACACTACTCCTCCCACTGACACCAATGATGGGACACTACTCCTCCCACTGACACCAATGATGGGACACAATTCCTCCCACTGACACCCAATGATGGGACACTACTCCTCCCACTGACACCCAATGATGGGACGCTACTCCTCCCACTGACACCCAATGATGGGACGCTACTCCTCCCACTGACACCCAATGATGGGACGCTACTCCTCCCACTGACACCCAATGATGGGACGCTATTCCTCCCACTGACACCCAATGATGGGACACTAGTCCTCCCACTGACACCCAATGATGGGACACTAGTCCTCCCACTGACACCCAATGATGGGACACTAGTCCTCCCACTGACACCCAATGATGGGACACTAGTCCTCCCACTGACACCCAATGATGGGACACTAGTCCTCCCACTGACACCCAATGATGGGACACTACTCCTCCCACTGACACCCAATGATGGGACACTACTCCTCCCACTGACACCCAATGATGGGACACTACTCCTCCCACTGACACCCAATGATGGGACGCTAGTCCTCCCACTGACACCCAATGATGGGACACTAGTCCTCCCACTGACACCCAATGATGGGACACTAGTCCTCCCACTGACACCCAATGATGGGACACTAGTCCTCCCACTGACACCCAATGATGGGACACTAGTCCTCCCACTGACACCCAATGATGGGACACTAGTCCTCCCACTGACACCCAATGATGGGACACTAGTCCTCCCACTGACACCCAATGATGGGACACTAGTCCTCCCACTGACACCCAATGATGGGACACTATTCCTCCCACTGACACCCAATGATGGGACACTATTCCTCCCACTGACACCCAATGATGGGACACTACTCCTCCCACTGACACCCAGTGATGGGAGACTAGTCCTCCCCCTAATACATGCTTACATGTGCTAGGGGGAGGGATTGTTTGCATTGTTTATTCCCACTGTCAAGACCATTTCTACCTCCCCTGGCCACAGTCCGGCACCTCTAAAGTCCGAAGGACCATAAACTGGCCCTTTATTTAGAAAGTTTTATCTCCCACTTGCATACTTAGTTGACCATCATCCATAACTACAATCTATGTGCACCTGGCTTTAGCCCCCATTTTCTTTTTTTTACCTTGTGATGCAGAACAGCACTTCCTTCTTTCTCATGTAGGCAAGAAGAATGGCATTGCACACACGTGCGCAGATGTGCTAAAGGGTTCTGCCAGCAGAGATGTTTGGCACATGTGCACCAGGGTCACACAGTCAAGGACGCCCGGGACCTCTGTTTTTCTACATTTGAGGGCTCTGCCAGTTCCCAAAGGCCAGGCTGAGCCCGCTGGCACATCTGCACACATGACAAAAAAGTAGAGTAGAATCATGATGGTTGTCTTTAACCACTTGCTTACTGGGCACATATACCCCCCTCCTGCCCAGGTGAAATTTCAGCTTTCTGCACTGCGTCGCTTTAACTAACAATTGCGCGGTCGTGCGACGTGGCTCCCAAACAAAATTTACGTCCTTTTTTCCCCACAAGTAGAGCTTTCTTTTGGTGGTATTTGATCGCCTGTGCGGTTTTTATTTTTTGCGCTATAAACAAAAACGAGCGACAATTTTGAAAAAAATACAATATTTTTTACTTGTTGCTATAATAAATATCCCAATTTAAAAAAAAAACACATTTTTTTTTCTCAGTTTAGGCCGATACGTATTCTTCTACATATTTTTGGTAAAAAAAAAAAATCGCAATAAGCGACTGGTTTGCGCAAAAGTTATAGCGCCTACAAAATAGGGGACAGAATTATTATTATTTTATTTTTTTTACTAGAAATGGCGGCGATCTGCGATTTTTATTGGGACTGCGACGTTATGGCGGACACATCGGACACTTTTGACACATTTTTGGCGCCATTCACATTCATACTGCGATCAGTGCTATAAATATGCACTAATTACTGTATAAATGTGACTGGCATTGAAGGGGTTAACACTAGGGGGTGAGGAAGGGGTTAAATGTATTCCCTGCATTGTGTTCTAACTGTTGGGGGGGGGGGGGTGACTGGGGGGGGTGACCGATCTGTGTCCCTATGTACAAGGGACACGGCCAACACAGTGTTTCCCCGCTGCGCGCTCTGGAGCGTGCGTGGGGAACGCCCAAAGGGGCGGACGTCAATTGACGTCCACTTGGATTTTCAGGTCCGCTCTGTAGCCGTCATTCGGCTATAGCGTGGGTCTGAAGAAGTTGAAGAACTCCTCCAGGAAGCTGTTACATCTGTATAAATGGGGGAGGATGTAAAGGACATTTGCCATTCGATGAGCTGCATTAGGGCTGGTTTACAGGAATTTAGGATCAAAATCAAGTCAAATGTTGAAAGGTTTTGGGAATGCATGCGAATGCGGCGCAGTAGTGTGACATTATAGGGTTAAATCAGGCAGTGAGGAGGCGATTTATTTCCCCCTCGCCGCCTGTCACGTGCCCTCTGAAAAGCAATCCAACCGTAGATCGCTCTTCAGAGGGCACCACACCACCACAATTGTGAAAGAGCCCCTATGTGGTAATGCGTGAAATCTATTTGGCTATTTATTATAGGACTTACAGATACGTGCTGAGCTATTTCATGGAAACCATTGATGAAAAGCCAGTGTTTGTGACTTTGTCATTTCCTTCTGATATTCTGTATCTGTGTCACTGTGTTGTTCTGATAAATCATTGAATGGCACTCTATGTACTATTTATATTATCTCTGTTATGAACTGCAACATCTCTTCTGCTCTAGTCTATGTTGGGCATCCTGCTGGATTTGTTACAAATACGTTGTAAATCTGGATTAGGATGAATTGTGTGTCACTCTGTACAGATGGGGCATCTCGTAATACAGAAGGTGGATAATAATGCTGATAAAGCAGTAAATGGCTCAGCATAATTCATGTAGAAAAGACTAATAATGGCGTGTAAAGTGCAGGAACCTAGACAGCCGTTCCATCTTCAGAAAGCATTTAACAGGCGGCGAGGAGGTTACATAGTTAGGTTGAAAAAAAGACACAAGTCCGTCCAGTTCAACCATAAACCAATAAATAAAAAAATATATATATATCATACAATCCCATATACCCAATTCTATACCCACAGTTGATCCAGAGGAGGGCAAAAAAACAGCAGAGCATGATCCAATTTGCTACAGCAGGGGAAAAAATTCCTTCCTGATCCCCCAAGAGGTGGTGTATCGGGCTCGGTGGGCACTATGGGTTTGGGCTCGGGTGGGCACTATGGGTTTGGGCTCGGTGGGCACTATGGGTTTGGTTTTGGGTAGGCATTATAGGTTTGGGCTCGGGTGGGCACTATGGGTTTGGGCTCGGGTGGGCACTATGGGTTTGGGCTCGGGTGGGCACTATGGGTTTGGGCTCGGGTGGGCACTATGGGTTTGGGCTCGGATGGGCACTATGGGTTTGGGCTCGGGGACTATGGGTCGGGCTCGGTGGGGGCTATAGCTCGTGAGCACTATGGGTCAGGCTTGGTGGGCACTATGGGTCAGGCTTGGTGGGCACTATGGGTTTGGGTTCGGTGGGCACTATGGGTTTGGGTTCGGTGGGCACTATGGGTTTGGGTTTGGGTGGGCACTATGGGTTTGGGTGGGCACTATGGGTTTGGGCTCGGGTGGGCACTATGGGTTTGGGCTCGGGTGGGCACTATGGGTTTGGGCTCGGGTGGGCACTATGTGTCGGCCTCGGGGACTATGGGTCGGGCTCGGTGGGGGCTATAGCTCGGTGAGCACTATGGGTCGGGCTTGGTGGGCACTATGGGTTGGGCGTTGTGTACGTCACCCTGCCTTCTGGTCGGAAGACCAGCAGCCAAACAGCTCCCGATTAGCTTTCTCTGCCAACGGCAGAGAGCGCTGATCAGAGTGTTCTGGTGGGGGCGTCCCCCTGTCAGAACACAACAGCTCAGCAGGGGAGATCGCTGTACTAACCTTGCATAGTTGGTACAGTTGGTAATTCGGCCAGTTCATGCAGTGCATTTTTTTTTTTCTTCATCAAAAAAGCATGGAAAGTAGGTTTATATGGTTTCCAATGGCATAGTTCACACCAGTGCGTTCCACCTCCAGAAAACAAAGTAGAACATGCTGCATTTTTCCTGCACTGGACTGTACTGGAACATGGTGAAACACATAAAAAATGCACTGGAACACACATGTCCTTATTTTAAGAGCATCCATCCCTGTTTGACAATTCATTGAAGGAAAAGGTTTGGGACTGAAAACTACAGCTTGGGGGGGGCTGGGGGGGAGGGGGTTGCGCATGATGCAAATGATGTCTGACCAGTTTGTTATACAACTGTAATTACTACATTTCAATACAGTGCAAATAAAGAGTATAATAGAATAAAAATGTATTCCATATATGATGTGTACAATCAAATCATCATAATAAGATGGCATAATAATCCATAATAATAATGTCAGACACACAGCCCATGTATCACACAATACATATATAAAAGTGCATGATTGTTACAACATATTGCAATAAAACAGAATAACATTTATGTAATTATCCTGACTGTAAACAAGATGGTGGCATCAACATATCTCAACGCGTTTCGTGGTTGACGTCCACTCATCAGGAGCAGATGCTTGATATATACAGTGGAACCTTGGATTACGAGCATAATCTGTTCCAGGAGAATGCTTGTAATCCAAAGCACTCGCATATCAAAGTGAGTTTCCCCATAGAAGTCAATGGGAACAAAGATAATTAGTTCCGCATTGACTTCTATGGGCAGAGGTGGGGGGGCACCGGAAATACTCGGGACAGCTCGGCCGATCTCGGAAACACTCAGGAGTATTTCTGAACGGCTCTGAATCGTTTTGAGTGTCACTGGCGCCCCTGCACCCCTGGCCAAATGCAGTACTGCACACCCCATTAGGTTGAATTCTGCTTGCTTTGCGAGACAACACTCGCAAACCGAGTCAGAATAAAAAAAAAATTGCTTGTTATTCAAAATGATTGTTAAGCGTGTTAATTGTAAACCGGGGTTCCACTGTATATCTATAATTAATAAGCTGTACACAATAATAAATCGGTCTCAATGTAAGAGGGGAGGGGGAGGAAAAACAAAAAGTATGGAAGTATGGACATTTTCCATACTTTTATGTTTTTCCTCCCCCTCCCCTCTTACATTGAGACCGATTTATTATTGTGTACAGCTTATTAATTATATATATATGTATCAAGCATCTGCTCCTGATGAGTGGAGGTCATCTATGAAATGCGTCGAGCTATGTTGAGGCCACTATCATGTTTACAGTCAGGATCATTCCATTAATTGTATTCTGTTTTATTGCAATATGCTGTAACATTCCTGCAGTTTTATTTATGTACTGTGTGATGCATGGATTATTAGGATGATTTGGTTGTACACATCATATATGGAATATATTTTTATTGTATTACAGGGCTCAACAAATCCCGGTCGCCATGGCGACTAGAAATAGCGTCCTGGCGACTTAGCTTGGAAGGTGGGCAAAAAAATAAATACATTTTGTTCCAGAGGACCAGCGCTCCACGGACTAGGCCCAAGCCGCGGCCTCGCCGAAAACATCCTGCCCGCAGCTCGCCGCGATCCTGGGAAAAGGCAGCGAGCGGCATCTGCCGCTCGCGGCCTTTTCCCAGGATTGCTGCGGGCAGAATGTTTTAGGTGAGGCCGCGGCTTCGGCCTAGTCCGCGGAGCGCCTTTTCCCCAGGATTTTCCCTAGGCCCCCACCTCCCCCACCGCTCGATCGCGGGGGGGCCCGTGATGTCCGGTAATTGAGGCCGCAGCTTTGCGGCCTTGTGAAGTCCCCAGCTCTTCCTTGTGTGAGCTGGTGCCATCTGGTGGTGGCCGTTGGTATTACAAGTTAAAGCGGTCCTCCACCCTAAAGTGGAGTCCCGCTGATCGGAACCCTCCCCCCCTCCGGTGTCACATTTGACACCTTTCAGGGGGGAGGGGGGTGCAGACACCTGTCTAAAGACAGGTATTTGCACCCACTTCCGGCCACACGATACGGGCGAAAGACGGGCATTCCGTCACATCCCGTCTGTCGCCCGTTGTGTGCTGGGAACACTCGGCTCCCAGCACACAGCGTGTGAGCCAATCGGCGGGCGCAGCGCGACTCGCGCATGCGCCGTAGGGAACCGGGCAGTGAAGCCGCAGCGCTTCACTTCCTGGTTCCCTGAGCGTGGATGGCGGGGGGAGCAGCAGAGTGACGAGCGATCGCTCGTGCTCTGCTGCGATCGGCGCGGGACTCCAGGACAGGTAAGTGTCCTAATATTAAAAGTCAGCAGCTGCAGTATTTGTAGCTGCTGACTTTTAATATTTTGTTCCCATGGCACATCCGCTTTAAGCATTACAAGTTAAACAGCAATTCTAATGTCATTTTTCACTATTTTCACTGCCATCTTCTTCCCTCTAATTAGAACCCCCAAACATTATATATATTTTTTTCTGTCACGCTGTATTTGCGCAGCGGTCTTACAAGCGCACTTTTTTGGGAAAAAATTACACTTTTTTAAATAAAAAAAGAAGACAACAGTAAAGTTATCCCCATTTTTTTTAATATTATGAAAGATAATGTTACGCCGAGTAAATTCATACCCAACATGTCACGCTTCAAAATTGCGTCCGCTCGTGGAATGCCGACAAACTTTTACCCTTTAAAATCTTCATAGGCGACGTTTAAAAAAAATCTACAGGTTGCATGTTTTAAGTTACAGAGGAGGTCTAGGGCTAGAATTATTGCTCTCGCTCTACCAATCGCGGCGATACCTCACATGTGTGGTTTGAACACCGTTTACATATGCGGTCGCTGTTCACGTATGTGTTCGCTTCTGCGCGCAAGCTCGTCGGGACGGGGCGCGTTTTCTGGCTCTTAACTTTTTTAGCTGGCTCCTAGATTCCAAGCAAATTTTTCAAACCCTGTTCTATTATACTCTTTATTTGCATTGTATTGGAATTTAGTAATTACAGTTATATAACGAACTGATTGGACACAATTTGCATCATGGTCACCCCCCCAGCTGTAAGTCCCAAACCTCTTTCTTCAGTGAAGTGTTAAATGGTTTGTCTCATCTCTGTAACTTCTACATTCTGCTGGAGAGCTTGTTCTTTTGAAAAACAGACGACTTACTGGCCGAATCACCAGGCGAAAATAGAACAAAGAAAGGCAAAAAAAAAAAACTAATGCAGCCATCACATCTAAGAATTGCTAAGCTGCAATATAATAAATGTTTGCTTTTGGGTTTAATACCGCTTTAAAATCGGATTTCATAATGGCTGATTTGGGTTACAGCAGCAGATCGTTGCCAATGTGATGTAGACACCATCAGGGACGGTTATGTAGCGGAGATGTGGATCTCATCATCTCTATTTTAATAAGAAAAAAAAAACCCTTGCTATACTGTGTATTTTTGCAGAGTGATGAATGTGTTAGACTATATTAATTTTTCTCACTTGCCTGCAGACAATTATCGAGCTGACAGAGGAGAGGGACTCCCTTCACTTCACACCTCCGCCAGCCCCGGCTCAGTCTCCCTCCGGATCGCCCGGGATGAGGAGGACGGAGAGCAGACAGCACCTGTCCGTGGAGTTGGCAGACGCCAAGGCTAAAATAAGACGGCTGCGGCAGGAGCTGTAAGTGCTCATTTATCTACAGATGTGGAATAATCGCAATCCCAGGTGTTCCCCAGACAGACTTTATTTATAGTGCAGGCAGACCAATCTCCTCCTCTATACATTGTGGAGGAGGGGGGGGGGTCTGGAGATGGGGATCAAGTAGACCCGATCAGCTCAGCTTTTGTCCTTTCTTCTTCTTCTTTTTTTTTTATTTTTTTATTTTATCATTCATAATGTAATTAGCAGTTATCAGAGGTGTAACCAGGTGCAAGGCTCAACACCCTCCCGAAATATATTCACATCACACACATTTTCCATGATGTATTTTCCTGGATGGGAAGAACTGTGAAAGCTGGATTCATTTCAAAAGCAAATTTAAGGCAATCATATGTGTGTGTGTGTGTGTGATATAATATATATGTGTATATATATGTATGTGTGTGTGTGTGTGTGCGTGTATATATATATATATATATATATATATATATATATATATATATATATATAACTGAAGATTAAAGTCAGCAGAGGCTATCTATGGTCTCTACTTCTGATGTAAGAGGGGGGGGGGGGAGTGAAGAGCACCCTGATGTAAGGGGGGCTCTAATGAGGACCCTGTTTTAAGGGGGGCTATGTTGGGAACCCTAAAAAAGGGGAAACTCTGATGGGGGAGCTTGATGTAAAGGGAGACGGATGGGGAACCTGATGTAAGGGGGGACTGTTATGGGGACTCTGCTGTAAGGGGAAACCTTGATTGTGACTCTGATGAAAGTGGGAACTCTGCTGCCAGGGGCGACTCTGGTGTAAGGGGGACTTTGGTAGGGAATTTAATGTAATGGGCAACTTTGATGGGGGGTCCTGATGTAAGAAGGAACTCGGGTGGGGGCTCTGATATAAGGGAGAGCCCTGCTGGGGACTCTGATGTAAGTGGTACTTTGATGGGGAATTTTATGTAAGAGGCCACTTTGATCAGGACCCTGCTGTAAGGGGGAACTCGGATGGGGACCCTGCTGTAAGGGGGAACTCCGATGGGGACGCTGCTGTAAGGGGGAACTCGGATGGGGATTCTGATGTAAGAGGGAACTCCGATGGGGACCCTGCTGTACGGGGGAACTCCGATGGGGACCCTGCTGTACGGGGGAACTCCGATGGGGACCCTGCTGTAAGGGTGGAACTCCGATAGGGACCCTGCTGTAAGGGGGGAACTCCGATGGGGACCCTGCTGTAAGGGGGGAACTCCGATGGGGACCCTGCTGTAAGGGGGGAACTCCGATGGGGACCCTGCTGTAAGGGGGGAACTCCGATGGGGACCCTGCTGTAAGGGAGGAACTCCGATGGGGACCCTGCTGTAAGGGGGGAACTCCGATGGGGACCCTGCTGTAAGGGGGGAACTCCGATGGGGACCCTGCTGTAAGGGGGAAACTCCGATGGGGACGCTGCTGTAAGGGGGAAACTCCGATGGGGATGCTGCTGTAAGGGGGAACTCCGATGGGGACCCTGCTGTAAGGGGGAACTCTGATGGGGACCCTGCTGTAAGGGGGAAACTCCGATGGGGACGCTGCTGTTAGGGGGAACTCCGATGGGGACCCTGCTGTAAGGGGGAACTCTGATGGGGACCCTGCTGTAAGGGGGAAACTCCGATGGGGACCCTGCTGTAAGGGGGAACTCTGATGGGGACCCTGCTGTAAGGGGGAACTCCGATGGGGACGCTGCTGTAAGGGGGAAACTCCAATGGGGATGCTGCTGTAAGGGGGAACTCCGATGGGGACCCTGCTGTAAGGGGGAAACTCCGATGGGGACGCTGCTGTAAGGGGGAACTCCGATGGGGACCCTGCTGTAAATGGGAACTCCGATGGGGACCCTGCTGTAAGGGGGAACTCGGATGGGGCTCCTGATGTAAGGGGGAACTACCATGGGGACCCTGCTGTAAGGGGGGAACTACGATGGGGACCCTGATATAGGGATGTGATTTTGTCCCACAAATACGATGTGGCCCTTGTACTGAAGCTTGTAGCGTGCACGCGTGTGTATGAATATAAATATATATATATATATATATATATATATATATATATATATATATATATATATATATATATATATATATATATATATATACATACGAATTTGTGTGTGTGTGTGTATATATAAAAATGTCATCACCGAACATATTTTTTTAGATTAAGCACTAGCGGAATTCTTATAAAAATATGGAAGAGTGAGCACGGGAATCTTGGGAGGATTGCATCAGATATACTTTCATGTAAATCTAAAAATGAATATCAGTAACACATTTACTCGCGGATATCCGATAAATCATTTTATCACATTGTCTTTTTCTTAAAGTCTTTTTGTTTTTCCCGATGAGAAGCCGCCACCAGCAGACGCTCTTTTTAGCATTCTTTTAGATTTGTTCCTCTTGTGAAGAATTTCTTTGAATGTTTTTTGTGTTTATATTTTCCCCTAAGGTTTCAGCTTTGCTGAGCCATCACATAGATCTGCTGAGTGTAGACGTCATAGGGAAATGCAGAGACTGGAGATCAATGAGGATTTCTAATGGAACCTACAGGCAGCCAGTCTGTACAGAAGATAGTCGGGTTTCCTTTGTAGTGGGAACCCGCTGAGAACTGCTATTTGCTCACTTGTGAAGATTTCTCCTCTTGGAGTTCAAATACGTTTCACCGTCATTAGATTGGATCTTCTGGATGTGGATTGGATCTGTGCAATTTGTGACACTAAACAATATACTTATTCTCCAAAAATAATCCACACACATCCACTAGAGGAGCACCGAGTGGAAATGTTTGATACCAAAACTGAAAATGCAGAATACAACCAAAACCCAAAATTAAAGTTTAAAAATATATATATATATATATATATATATATATATATATATATATATATATATTTTTTTTATATATATATTTTTTTATATATATTGTATTATATGCAACTTTTTAATTAATATCACGTATCTAAATTAATATGATTTTATCGTCGGCCAGTATAAATTTGCTAATGTCACACAACTGGGTGGGCTCAGGCTGCAGAGCCCACACTTTTTTGAAGCAAATTAGAGCCCCAGGCTCTTATGTGCTTAAAAAAACCACCAATGGAATCCAATGTGTCCGGTGCCCTGCATGTAGCTTAGGGGCTGGGTGCATGGAATAGGGGGGCGGCGCCCGTGCGCCCCTAATGGATGGGCCACCACTGCTTCTGCCATTACTCAAGATTGTTCCTGGCAGAAATGCTGGGGGGGGGGGGCATGGGCGGACTGACCCATCGGGCACTTGGGTACTGCCCGGGTCCGGCCCCACGAGAGGCCACTTGACGCAGCTGTAATAATGCAGATAATACCGCTGTTCCACGCCGGCCCCTCTTTCCCTCCTGTCCACAGCAGGTACTTGTACTGTACAGGACATCACCTGGGATAGACGAGAAGAGAGGAGGGGCCGGCGGGGAGCAGCGCACCATTAGCAGTATTATTACAGGCATCAGTAGTGTCCCCCTGTGTGCTTCCCCCCCCTCAGTGTCCCCCTGTGTGCTTCCCCCCCTCAGTGTCCCCCTGTGTGCTTCCCCCCCTCAGTGTCCCCCTGTGTGCTTCCCCCCCTCAGTGTCCCCCTGTGTGCTTCCCCCCTCAGTGTCCCCCTGTGTGCTTCCCCCCCTCAGTGTCCCCCTGTGTGCTTCCCCCCCTCAGTGTCCCCCTGTGTGCTTCCCCCCCTCAGTGTCCCCCTGTGTGCTTCCCCCCCTCTGTGTCCCCCTGTGTGCTTCCCCCCCCCTCAGTGTCCCCCTGTGTGCTTCCCCCCCTCTCAGTGTCCCCCTGTGTGCTTCCCCCCCTCTCAGTGTCCCCCTGTGTGCTTCCCCCCCTCTGTGTCCCCCTGTGTGCTTCCCCCCCCTCTGTGTCCCCCTGTGTGCTTCCCCCCCCTCTGTGTCCCCCTGTGTGCTTCCCCCCCCTCTGTGTCCCCCTGTGTGCTCCCCCCCCTCAGTGTCCACCTGTGTGCTCCCCCCCCTCAGTGTCCACCTGTGTGCTCCCCCCCCTCAGTGTCCCCGTGTGCTCCCCCCTCAGTGTCCCCCTGTGTGCTCCTCCCCCCCAGTGTCCCGCTGTGTGCTCCTCCCCCCTCCCCCAGTGTCCCATTGTGTGCTCCTCCCCCCAGTGCCCCCCTGTGTGCTCCTCCCCCCCAGTGCCCCCCTGTGTGCTCCTCCCCCCCAGTGCCCCCCTGTGTGCTTCCACCCCCCCCCCAGTGTCCCCCTGTGTGCTCTCCCTCCCCCAGTGTCACCCTGTGTGCTCTTCTACCCCCCCCCCCAGTGTCCCCTTGTGTGCTCTCCCCCCCAATGTCCCCCTGTGTGCTCTCCCCCCCTCAGTGTCCCCCTGTGTGCTTCCCCCCCTCAGTGTCCCCCTGTGTGCTCTCCCCCCCCAATGTCCCCCTGTGTGCTCTCCCCCCCAATGTCCCCCTGTGTGCTCTCCCCCCCCAATGTCCCCCTGTGTGCTCTGCCCCCCCAATGTCCCCCTGTGTGCTCTGCCCCCCCAATGTCCCCCTGTGTGCTCTGCCCCCCCAATGTCCCCCTGTGTGATCTCCCCCCCCCCCCCAGTGTCATCACCATGTGGGCTCTTCTACAGCCCCCCCCCCCCCCCAGTGTTCCCCTGTGTGCTCTTCAAAGTGATTTCTCTGCAAAATAAAGCATGGAGACACGGATGGATTGGGGGGAGGGGGGTTTGCTTTAAATGTTAAAAATTTATTAAACCAAACTTTCAGTTTGTGGTGCTCAGATACAGTTTAATTTCTTTTTAATGCAAAACAAAGGGGCAGATAAACATCTTGGATAAGTAAACCTGCACAGTTTTAGTAATAATAAAGAAAAAAAATCTTGCATATGCCTAATCCTGCCAGTTCATTTTGTGTTAACTGTAATTAGCTGCTGTATGGTGTTTCTTTGAGTGGCTATTAGATGAAGCCTGGTACAGAGAAATGAGCTGAATAGGTATTGGAGAGCTGGGAAGGAGTACCATAGTGGGAGCTCTTTTCTCTTGTGTCGCTGCGAGACGCCCACCCTGAATATTCTCCGCACAGCTGCACTTGGGAAATTAGCCCGAAGATTGCGGTTATTATCTTGATTGACACTTAATAGATAGCCTAAACATTTAACGCCGATGTGCTCTTAGTAATTTGGTGCAGGCCTCCTCGGTCTACAGATAAAAAGCTGCAATTAGACATGTAAACGAATGCCGGGTCTCTCCTCGTCTTCTGAAGTGCACCCTTGCAGGCCCGGAAACCCGCAGCGCCGTTGGTTAGTCCGCTGTGCTGCTGCCTTCTTCTGGGCACCGAACGAGTTACTTCTGTAATCTGCCCCCCACTGTTCTCCTGTACGAGGAATATTTAATGGAAGAACCTCATTTGTCGCGTACAAATCAAAAACGCATTTCTTGTAAACAAGTGCTCCAGTTGACCTGGAGGAGTTTTCTGTATTATTGTGTTAGCCTCTTAAAGTGGGCCTATTATTAAAATCACCTGAATCAGCAGTTTGACATTGTTGTGATTTAAAAATATAAAAAATAACTTTTTTGCTGTAAAAAAAATAAAAAGTAACTCCAAATATGGCCTAAAGTCTAGGCAAAAAATGACATGGTCACCCTATATACTTAGAGCATTGTGGGGGCTTCATGTCATGGCTGCAGAGGAGGCATTCTCCATGAGGAGTTCCTTTTGCTGTGGTGGAATGAAGGACCAACTGCACTCGCCAAAGCCAGCCGCATGACACCAATTATCTTTGTACCTGTCTGTAAAGCTGGCAATACAGTGGTAGATTAGGGTATTTTTCTTCTGGTTGAATGTTCTTGGGGTATTTTCTTTTCAGATGGAAAGTTCTTGGTGTAGCGTCTCTTCTCATCGAATGTTCTTCGGGTACGCTCTATTCTGTTAGAATGTTCTTAAAGTATTTTCTTATTGAAAGGATTAAAGTACCTTCTCTTCTGGCTATCCATTCAACCAGAGGAGAAGATGCCTGAAGAACATGCAACCAGAAGAGAAGATGCCTGAAGAACATGCAACCAGAAGAGACGATACCTGAAGAACATGCAACCAGAAGGGACGATTCCTGAAGAACATGCAACCAGAAGAGACGATACCTGAAGAACATGCAACCAGAAGAGACGATACCTGAAGAACATGCAACCAGAAGAGACGATACCTGAAGAACATGCAACCAGAAGAGACGATGCCTGAAGAACATGCAACCAGAAGAGACGATGCCTGAAGAACATGCAACCAGAAGAGACGATACCTGAAGAACATGCAACCAGAAGAGACGATACCTGAAGAACATGCAACCAGAAGAGACGATACCTGAAGAACATGCAACCAGAAGAGACGATACCTGAAGAACATGCAACCAGAAGAGACGATACCTGAAGAACATACAACCAGAAGAGACGATACCTGAAGAACATGCAACCAGAAGAGACGATGCCTGAAGAAC